>NW_006239459.1:276970-283198 GCF_000226075.1 Solanum tuberosum
TCACCCAACACTAAAAGCTCACATACCTTGATAGGGATCACCTCCGACGATATCCACGAGGATCCTTGACGGAAACTCCTTGCTTGATCTTCTCTTCCTCCTCTTCTTCTCCTCTTCTTCTCTTCTTCTTCTCTCAAGCCCTAGCTTTCACTCTTTAAAGTGGGACCAAAAATGATCCACAATCAGCCCAACACAACAATATAACCTCAAAAGAAATAGCTAGGGAAAAGACCAAAATGCCGGACGGATTCCCTGCCAACTGCCCAACTTTCAAAGGTCATAACTCACTCATACGAACTCGGAATCGAGCAAACTCGGTGGCGTTGGAAAGACCATTCCACGAGCTATGCAACCATACTGGAACTACACCTAACTCATCCTGAGCTAGAAGTTATGGCTGTTCAAAGTTGGCCAAAAACTCACCTTTTCCATACTTGGCCAAAATTTTCCAAAATTTTCAAATTCTTTCCAAAAATGAAAAATTTCAAATTCTAAGCCTCTTCTTAGTTATCTCATTTTGCCGGATGTTACACTTTCTAAGTGGAATTCCAGGCCTCACTCCACCACATTGTTTGGTTCTATGTTTCAATGACCTTAAATATATAGAATGTTATATAATTATAATAAAAAGTCACCATTTTTTTAGATCTTATTTATGAGATTATACTAGATACGTTATCGTTAAGATGAAAATTTCTCATTAAAAAATAATTAACAGAGTATGTCACATCAGAGGGGTACAATATAATAATTTTTTTTTCACCCGGTGTTCGATCGATGTCTGCATTGGAGCTCTAATTAAATTCGAATTGCACACTGCAGGACCAATTCAAAGTGGCGTTCCCCAATAGGATTTTCTTCATATCCAAGACTCAAACTCGAGACATCTCACCATTATACCACAACCCAGATTGGTAAATCTAATATTCATTTGCTCCCACTAAACCATAGATGGAGTAGTCATTCCTCAAACAAAGCAAAAGTAGGGACCCTAGCAAAAAGGTGGAACAAATTATTCTAATGTTAGGACATACATTTGATTGAAGATTTGATAAGAATATGATTAATGTTTAGACAACATTAGTAGTAGTGATTAATGAATGACAACAATAGTCAATAGTAGCAAAAAGTATAATAGCGGCGCCTAAAGGGAAACTGTTTTTTGACCCACCACTCCATGAGGGATAAAATAAAAAGAATATATTTGTCCTTAAGTGCCTCGATGTTTGTAAATTAATCTATAATTATGATTATAATTGATGATATTTGGCTTTAATTACTTGATTAGCAAGTTCCATCCAATCTACTTTGGCCTATGTTATTCTCCTTCTGTTTGGATGACAGCTAGATTTGTGTGACATTATTTTTTAAACGTTACTTGCAAGTTGGAACCAATTAGGTGAGGAAGTATTTGAATGATAAAATTCGCAAAGCAAACTTTATTGTTATTTTGACAAATTGATAATTGAGGTTTGTTCGTTATAATATTTGAAAATTATGAGTTAAGAATCGTACATATAATTGTTGAAATTTAATGAACAAAAAAATTTATTGCCAACTTCATGTCAAAATATGTAAAGTGTAGTCATATATTTGGCTGAACTTCATGCCAAAATATCTGAAGTGCAACATTATATATTTGGAATGTCAAGATCATAACTTTAGTAAAAAAAATATTCAAATTTAACCTTCGCAAATTATTGTATGTCCAAAGTGCAACCATTACTTAAACAACTTCCAAAATCACATAATTGTTCACTTTGTCCCTTTTAGCATACACTCACTCATTTATTGATTCAACTCATTTTAATCTGTTTGAATTAATTTACAACCCCTAGACCCTAGTACAGAGACAAAGTGGCAGGGAAGGCAAGACAAAAAATACTTCTTTTTTTGAGAAATTATATTGTGGTCAACTTGGTTAAGTGGGTAAGAAGAGAATAAGGTAAAGGACAAAGTCCTAATGGGATTTGATGTTAATGGTTTGGCTTTAAAAGGGCAAAGCTGGAGGCAAACAATGACAACAATTAGGGACCTCTCATTGTTACTTTTGACATCAAAGACAGCTTCCTGGGTTTTATATATCATGTACCTATCACCTGATAATCCTAGTGGCTACCAACGTGGTGCAGTAGTGAGACCGCTCCATCCTTATTCAGAGTTCTCGAGTTTGAGCCTCGGATATGAAGAAAATTTTGTTGAGAGCGTCATTCCCAAATGGACCCTGCAGTGCATGATCCGGATTTAGTCAAAACTCCAATGTGGGTTCCAGACACTGAATGGAAACCGAAAAAAAATAAAATCCTAGTGGTGGTCTTCAAAATTCCTCTAAATACAAATCAAAGTATTACTACAATTTTTGGAACCATATATGAATGAGACTGATTAATAATATAATAGCCATAATTATTATCATAATGGGTGGATGATATCTTATGGGACTGGCTGGCTGACTAATAAAGGTAGCCATCTGCAAGCTAAGCTGCACTATATACATATGAATGTGGGTTTTTAAATTTTAATTAAATAGGTGAATTATAAATTTATTAGGTTGAGTTTCTTTACCATAATATAAAAAATTAAATTGTGAGACCAATGAATTTATGGATTGTACGAATTCATTAACAGTTGCTGTCCTGGAAACATGGTATTCAATATGGAAGTTGAAGTCACAACTTTAAATACCTATATATCTAGTTCATATCTATTGCTATTTACTACATGAGTATTAAATAAACTAACTAACATGCTTGGCATTAAGGTGTATTGACGGAGGCAGATCCAAAATTTTGAGTTTATGAATTTTGATTTCTAAAAAAGAAAACTTACTGGATTAGGAATAAATTATCTATACATACTAAGTGGATTTCTTAACACGAATGAAAGTTCGGGTAAAAACTATTGATTTTGCCGAATTCGTAACTAGAACGGTAGCTCCACCCTTTATCGTTTATTTGTACAGTAGAAACAAAAATAAACTTCGGTTGATTCACCTTAATGTGTTTAATGCCTCATCAACCCCACAATGTCATTTTCAAGCTAAAAAAATTCAATGGCCAAAACAAAAATGAAAGAAAGTTAGAATAGGGAAAGGGCAAGTGAGAAATTAAAAATTTTGACTTGGAATTTTGCAAAAACATAAAAAATGCTGCTTCTCTCTATTCCTAAATAAGTGATGTTTTAGATAATTAAGAAGACATTATTGATGTTCTTTCAATTTATCCTTCTTCAAATAAAGAGAGTTTTACCTAACTAAGAAACTACTCCTTTTGTTCACTTTTGTTTGTTATGTAGCGCTTTTCGAAAGTCGATTTTACTAATTTTCAAAGTTAAATTAGATTGCATTAATTCGATATTTTGAACAAAAAATTTAGATATTCAAAAACTATACGAAAAATACTATAAATTAGAATTTTTTGCATGTCAATGTGATGGAAAAATACATCATAAAATACTAGTCAATTTTTTTATAGTTCGACTCTAAAAAAGAAAATTATGACAATTAAAAGTGGACCGAGGTAGTACTAAAGAGCTACTTCCCCGTTCCTATTTACTTGTCAAATATTTCCTAATTTGATTTCTTTGTTTGTTTGTCATTTTTGACAACAAAAAGGAAGGACAATATTTTTTTTTCCTATTATACCCTCAATTTATTAACATTGAGTTAATGTCTTTAAAAAAATGTAGTGAATAAATATGTTTGAGACTATTAATTAATAGGGGTAAAATTTATAAACTCACTATACCAATCATTTTTTTCTTAATAGGTGTGTCAAGTCAAAATTTGGCAAGTAAATAAGGACAAAGGGAATACCTCTTTTTCAACGTATTTATTAAAGTAAGTAAAAATACTCTCTATTTTTCTGGGAATGAGTAATTTCTTAAGGAATATGTCCAAACTAAAAACATCACTTATTTATGAACAAAAGGAGTATATACCATCCATATCTAAGTTTCCCATAACCCCACGAATCCAAATCTAAACTTAGTTTTCCATTTTGAGCTTGCAAGTATGGCAACATCAACTCTGGTGAGTTTTAAGAATGATAGATTCCAACTGTTACTGTATGAAGGAGATACAGGATAACATATTAGCCTGAGGTATAATCCACTTTCAGAAGTATTTCTTAGAATTACATTGTCAGAGTTTCACATTTGTAGTTTACATGACAAAAAAAAACTAAAGTTACCTAAATACTATATAATACATGCAAAAAGTATCAGTTTTCACTATTAAATTTCTCATTCTGCAGGTACTTCAACACTCCATAGCCAGCTGTTCCAGCCACAAACAGGAAGACCGTTGGAGTAAAGGATGGATACAGATACTTCGCAAAAAAATTGTCCCATGCCTCTGGTAAAAGGCCTAGATGCAACAGAAGAGTAAGAATTTCCACGTGGACATATACATATCTAAAGTAATTGCTTATAGATTCAGCTGCAATGTCAAACTAATTCATCAAATCCAAATATTTCTATCAATGGAGATATTTAAAGCGAGAAATATTTACGCTGTGTATCATGACAACACAACTCATGTCAAACTACTTTTAGTAAGTTGTTCTGAAACTGTAATCTACTCACTCTGTTAGTACTTAGTTACAAGAACAAATGTTCAACCTTTGATGAAAAAAAGGAAGTTGTGAAAAATTATGATTATAGACTGTAACAATGCTCATGCTTCCTAACTTGATGTTATCAAATATCATCATATTGTGGGAAGTGCTTGGTCCTTTAATACTATGTCATTCCAAGCAAATGCTGTTAAGGAGAACTTGTAGGAAACATGAACACCAAGCTTTATGCTGCCTATTTTAAACTGTTTTCATGTCCAGCATCAACACTAAAGGGGTTGTTTGGTAGGATGCACTAAAAATAATAATGCATGCATTAGTTTTGTGTATTACTAATACCTTATTTGGTATGGTTTTTCAACTTGCATTAGTTACACTCTATTTGGTATTATCCTATGCATAACTAATACATAGCAAACTATGTTATTAGCAATGCAAGGATTTTTAATGCATGCATTAGCATGGTTAAAGCCACGATTGTCCCTCAAAACCTTTTCCGCATCATTTCCACCATATTTATAGAGGGTACTTTTGTAAACAATTTTTTTTTAGAAATTATGATATTCATGCTATTTTTAATACACCAAACCAAACAATGCATAAAAAATAATTAACACAACATTACTAAAGGCAACAGTACTAATACACCATATTTAACAATATTCTTATACACCCTACCAAACGACCCCTAATAGAGTACTAGAGAGGCACTTGTGAGAGACCAACTCATACGTGTCTCCTAATTTTTATATTCTTAAGTCTTCCACCCTTACCACTCTATTGGACACCATTAGGATAGTAGTTTTAAAATTTTCTGCCTTTATAGGAATTTTATTCCGACGGAAGTTGCATTTCAGTGTTTAAAGCTGGAAAACCATGTTGTGGTTCAAATAACATTCTCCAGAATAAGTGCAGCTCACAGACCAACTTGAGGTATGGAGACTGAACACCACTTTGTTGATTGGCACCCTTTCTTGAGGAGAACTGGAGAAGAGAGTAGGCAATGAGCAGACCGATCATAAAAATAGAAAACTTTGAAATGGAGATTTTTATTTTCAGAACTTGGAGGGAACCCAGCACTAGTTAAGCACAATTGATCTTGTTAACATGGAGTTACATATGTGTTAAGATAGATTCTAAATTACAATCTGTTAAATAAACTTTCAACAGAAATGAAGATGGTATGAATTGAAAACTCTATGGTATATAGAGACCAACACTATATTGACAAGGAAACTGTGGCAAATACTGAACGGGTCACCAAAAAGATCTCCTTTATACTTACTGTCTTAGCACTTTGGGAATTTACACCCTCAATTTTATCATAGGCAAATGTGCCCATTTGTGAACTAGGAGATTTACGACAAAGGGTTTGGAACATAGTCAGAACTATTATAATTGGCTCTATCAAGAAAGATTGAGCTGTTAAATATTAAGAGTTGTATGATTATAATGATTAGGCCTTGGTAATCATATTCGATGAAATGCTTTATATAAATTCTCATCTTCACTTTATTTCTCAAATGTCAAGCACTTCATCACTTGTCTATGATGCATTAGAAATTAGTTTACATTTGTTTGCGGTTGCATTTGGAATACTAGGTTTCTTTTTCCTTATTTTTTGGGATTGGTGGGGGGGGGGGGGGTTTTAAAA
>NW_006239459.1:283336-298567 GCF_000226075.1 Solanum tuberosum
TGTGTGGGGGGGGGGGGGGGGGGGGGGATTTTAAAAATCCTTAGGGGTACATGCCCCCCTCCCCCCTTAAATTCATCTCTGAATGTCTAACACTTACTAGATTCCCTTTGCTAAACTCTACAGAGTTCTTGTTGGACATTGGAACTTAGATAGTTTGTCTATACTGTACGGGTTCAACAAATATATTTCAATATCTTTGTCAAATTACTCCAAATTGATGTAGTTTAATAAATATAAACGGCATCTATAATATTCTCTATTGGTAATTTTATAAATACATCGTAGATTTATTCTTTTTAGTTCTTCTATATGTGTATACTCCAAATTAACACTTTCCTCTAACCGTGCTTATAAATGTCTGGTACTCATTTTCACAACTATAGTGTCTTATCACAGGTGAAATCTCGAATACACCCGTGTTAGTTCTGCATTAAATTGTAAAACCTTAACGTATATAAGAGAGTTATCCTTCGTATTACTTATCAACTAAGTTGCTCGGACTCTCCAAAAATGTTGCCGCACCCGTGTTGGATCCTTCAAAAATACACTATTTTTGGAGGATCCGACATGCACCCGTCGACATTTTTGAAGAGTCCGAGCAACATAGCTTATCAATACTGATGACTATTTCTGGTTTTCATTTTCTGTCGAGGACTGTGATGCGATTGTTACCATCATTAACTTCTTCTTAACTCAATTAAGCTTTAGTATCTGCCTGATACACTTTGTTAAAGCAAAACCATTTCAAGGTCGTACGCATATCACCAGAAGTTTTCAGAAGATTACCCCTGGAATCAGTAATATCATTATACATGGAAATGATTGCTCATGGTATAACCCAAGAATAATTAGGAAACATCATGTAAAGATGGAAAGTATTCTCTATTGGTACATTTATGAATACATCGTAGATTTGTTCTTTTAGTTCTTCTATATGCTTATATTCAAAATTAACACTTTTCTCTAACTGTGCTTATGCATGTCTGGTACTCATTTTCACAACTATGGTGTCTTGTCACAGGTGAAATCGTGAATACACCTTGTTATATTTACATGTAAGTTCTGCATTAGAAACCTATAATGTACATAAGAGAGTTATCTTTGTATTACTTATCAATAGTACTGATGACTATTTCTGGTTTTCATTCTCTATTGAGGACTGTGATGTAATTGTTAATCACCAATGTCTTCTTCTTAACTCAATTAAGCTTTAATATCTGCCTGATACAATTTGTTGAGGCACAACCACTTCAAAGGTCGTACACATATCACTAGAAGTTTTCAGAAATTCATACTAGGGAATTAAAACAAGTACTAGAGAGTCACTCACACCTAGGATGTGATCTAAAGCAATTTTGGAACTCCTAGAATCTTCATTTATGTCAAGGAGATTCAACAGTTAATATATAACCAAAAAAGTTTGTTTTAGCCCGAATTGCACAGTACGATATCCCGACTAAGGGAATTAGATTGAACCCTTTTCCTCCCTTTAGCTGCACCCCTGTTTATACGTGCATGAGAAGAGGTAACCAAGAACAAATTGGGACTAAACCCATATACAAGTATGCATCTAATCAATAAGTATTTCAAGAATTAATCAGACAATCACTTATTTATATCAAAAGAAAAGAAGCTACTCTTTATAGTTACTGCAAATTACAAAATACAATTAAAGGGTGAAAAATGAAGGGGGCGTGGGCCACAAGTTTTACCTGAGGCAGCAAGAAGAATACCCTCGACAAGGATAATTCCACCAAGTCCTAACCAAGCAAGAAGAAATGCACTCTCATTTTTCTGAAATTCCTTGGATCCAGATTCCTCCGCTGGTTGGGTAGCTAAGCTGGGCTTTTCAATGGGTTCTCGTCGGATAATTGTATCCCTCTCTCTTTTCCCCTTTTGTTGTTTCTTCTTTACTGTGGTGGAAACCGATGACCCAAAACCTAAAGAACTCGAGCTGGCTGCCTTCTTAGCCACCGGAGATGATGCGGTGTCCTCTGAAGAATTATCAGAAGAAGAGTCCTCGAATTTGATGGAGAAATTTCTGGGGTTGGAGTGTTGATGTCGTTGAGAGTGGAGAAGATGAAGATGAGGTCTCTTCGTATGTGGTGAATTCAGTAGTAGCGCCATTTTCAGTTTACTTTGTTAACTGCCTCTTTTTTTCTCTTCTTCGTTCTTTAATTGTTGCCTTTGATGTTTAGCACACATTTCCTTATTTCTTATCCCAGAACATAAACTAAAATTATACTAGTTAATGATATAATAGTGACTTTAACCCGATCTTCTTTTACATTTTTATCATTGTTAATTTGGTGATATTTTTCTATTTTGAGATTAGTGTGAACTGATATTATTTTTCTTTTTGAGAGATTGATATAGAGCTACTTAAGAAGAAAGCAAACAAATTTGTTTTAGCAATAATGTATTTGAATTTGCCTCTACTTGTAATTTGTGTAGACTTTTAAAGGAGTAAATTCTTGTTGATAAAATCAAAACCGAACAGGATGAAAAATCAATAATAAGTATCTTATTTTATTGATTTAGCGTATTTACAAACCGAAAACCAATAAACATCAAACCAACCTATGTGCACCCCTTAACCAAACACCCTTTCTTTGGTTTCACACATTGATATACTCCTAGCAACTTCTTGTTATTTCTTTCTCTATACTGCTTTGGACTGTTTTTTTTTTCTTCAGCTGAATATCCGAAAACAGTCTCCTACCTCCAAAATTGGGGTAAGGTCTATGAACACTTTATCCTCCCCAAACTCTACTTTGTAAGATTACACTAGATATGTTGTTGATATACTCCCAGCATCATTACATCTCTTTGGTTTTATCAGATATAGAAACACTATCCAAATTAAGCAAAAAATAATCAAAATACACATAAGTAGTTTCGCCGAAGAATTGCTCAATAAATAGTCTGGCCATGAGGTGTTTCCTCTGAACGCCATCTTAAAGAATGACATGCATGAAAATACTTTAATTTGCTTGCTTGGCCGTGATGAAATCACCATATCAGCGCTATTTAGTTGTTATTACGATGGAAAGCTTCTTTTAAAATCAACTCCAACTCTTCAATGGTGGGCTGCTATCTGCGTGCACAATTCATGGTTTAGTACAGTGGAGGGAATGTGTTTTCTCAATGCGGGGGTAGAACTCCTTTTAGCATTTCAAGAGTTCCATTTCCTTGCAAAGGCTTGTAATGTCCGGTATTATTCCCCCATGGCAACTCCTTACAATGCCACTCCCAGCAAGATCATTCAGTATATCAGCTGGATCTTTGGCTCCTCCATGCTGCAAGAATTTTGTTCTCAAAGCCGAACCAGTGTCCAATGATAAAGGATCCTCTTGGCACATCCTTTGCCAGATACTCGTGGCAAAGCATTTTGCATACAAGTAGCTATAATAACCTGCACAAGTAAGGCAAAAGTTATTGCACCATTTTCTTAGCAAGGGCACTGAGCAAAACTAAAAATACAATCGATATAAGCTACCGTAGAACTGATAAAATCCTTACAATTATCATTTTCAAAAAAGAATTGACAAAATCCTTAGACCTTGCTGTTACTATTCTCAAAAAGAAGAATTGACAAAATCCTTACTGTTACTATTCTCAAAAAGAACTGATAAAATCCAGAGATTCAAAACCAAGCATTCCAAATAGCAATGTTTATCAAAAAGAAATAAGTCAAATAACAATGAAGACAGAAAATCTTCACAAATATCTAATACGAATGTTGCTCTACCTTCTGGAAAAGGTAATTATTTATTACACTCTAAACTAAAATCTTCTGCATGCTTTAAGATAGAACTCTACAACTAGAACACGTTGAAAATAAAAGGGTTGTATGTTATGGAATAGAAAATTCTTGCATCTGCTATTTCCACAGTTCTCCATTACACTATATGAAGCAGTGAGTTTTCTATGTCAACTATTGCCTTTTAGGGAACAAAAAACCTTTATGGACATGATCATTTGATTACAAAACATATTTTAATTTATATAAGTAGTCGTGGCATCTCAAAATTTTGGTTCATCAATCGAATCCCCTTTCGATAAGATTGCAGAGGTCTCTAAGAACGAAAAATTGACGTCCAGAAAAGGAGAATACATGATTTAACCACTCAGTAAGAAGAGAAGGCAAAAACGAAAATACCACCCACCATAACATCTTGCCAAAACTTTAACTAGCCCCATCACTGTCTCTCACTACTACTGAGTTCTGAGAATCGCACAACAAATTATAGAGGAATGCCACATCTACCAAGCAACCAATCTATCACTTAGTTCGATTTTCAAGACAGACTTTAGCTCTTAGTATAAAGTTGATAAAAACGTTCTGATTGGACCACCAACTATGAATCATGCATTTCTAGTAAATTATGTCTGAATAGCCAAACAGTAGGTGTGCAGATGGTATATCAGACAAAAAGTAGTGCAATATTCTCTCACATATACATGCAACTATCACATATAATTAGGGGTGTTCATGGTTCGGTTTGGATCGGTTATTAGTTAAAACCAAAACCAAATCAATTTAAATCGGTTTTTAAATTTCTAAACCAAACCAAACCAAATAAAAAATAATAATTATCGGTTTGGTTATCGCTGGTTTGGTTAGTTTTTTTCGGGTTTTTTCGGTTTGAAAGTAATAAGTTTGTTGAGGACATACGCATCTCAATAGACACAAACACTTCGTACATGAATAATTCACAAATAAGCTATTACACAAACAAAGTGATTCATCCAATGTACCAAGTTTCAGAACTAAAAAAACTCATTGTCAATAACATAAAGTTGGTTCAATATTCTGCAGATCTCAACATCTTATCAATAGACTTTTCAATAAAATTACACCTTAAAATATTGAGAATTAATTCTCAAAAAAAAAACAACAACCAATATTTCATAGTCAACTAATCAATTACCATCTTCTTTAGTTTGAGATTTAAATTATTCAATGTTACGTTAGAAAATTTTATAAAGAACAGAGAAAGTGTCATCTTTAAAGTAATGAATATTGAGGGATTTACTTTTACTAGTTAGGCTAAAATTTAAGTGTTGGGCTTCAGAAAATAGTAAAATTAAAACTTAAGTTAATTAAATTTATCAAAATACTTATATTTTATTTGTAAATAATTATAAAATTTATATATATAACTTCTTGGTCCGGTTTGGTTATTTTTGCGGTTAATTTTTAGTAAAACCAAACCAAATAATATCGGTTTTTCAAATTTTAAAACCAATCCTAACCAAATCAAACCAAATATCGGTTTTTTTAATCGGTTTGATTCGGATTGCGGTTCGGTTTGATTTTATAACCATAACCATGAACAGCCCTAACAATAATGTTCTATTCAGATACCTGCGCCATAGTTTGTAAGGTGACTGAATCGGGTATGCCAATGTGTTCCATCCACATGCGTCCAACTTGTATGTTGTCTTTTTAAATCTGCAACAATTGCCATCGTATCTATCCCTGCGGATGGCTGCTCCCCAAAGAGTGTTTGATCAACTAGTGCATAGAGAATCTGAATAAATGAGAAAGTTGCATAGGTCAAAATTCCTGCCTCAAGTTTGATAAAGTGGAAATGAAGAAATGCTTATAAAAAGAGTTACTAGGAAGGGGCCGTAAAACATACCTGGCGTTGCAATTCAGTTGCAGCAAACATCTTTTTAGCTCCCACCATTGATTCTACAAGTTCTTTGGGAATAATATCACCAGTTGAGTAGTGTTTAGCAAATGTCTTTAACACCCGATAATCCCAGGCATAGGACCTATGGATCAACAACAGTTAAAAAGCTTCAGTAATAACTGATGAGACGGCAATAACATGCGCATTTATCCTGAAGATAGAATAAATAGCAATTGCATAATAGTGGTGGATTAACCTGAAACTAGAATTAAAAGACTTTTCTATTTCGTGCCAAATCTAATGACGACGATATCACAAGAAAGAAAAAGGTAAATAAACAGCAGATAATCAAATGAGCAGTGTGCATCTAAACATTTTCTTCATTGCTGATGAAAAGTATGGATCAAAGATATTGCATTTGGCTCACTCAAATAGGTTTGAAGGCGTTTCAGCAAAATCAAGAACCACCCTCGTACCGGAAAAGTGTTGGTATTCCTGCACAGGTAGCCAGCAATCAAGTGAACTCGATTATGATTTCAAAGCATAAGTGAAAACCACTAGCAAATAGAATCAGAATAAAACTAGTACCGTTCTTGAAAGCAATGAATGTAGAGCATGCCCAAACTCATGGAAAAGTGTTTCTACTTCAGAATGGTTAAGCCTCACCGGAGCCAAACTCGACCCAGAGAAATTGCAAACAAGCGCTACAACCTACAAATTAACATGCACAGATCATTTTCAATTACTCCTACTAGGTAAAATAGTTAACATGCACAGATCATTTTCAATAACTAGGTAAAATACAATAGAATTACTGCAACGATCCACATAATATCCATGAAGCAGTGAGCTTAAAGTAGACTCTAGCATGATATATGCATTTAAGGAATCAGTTCTTCTGGGAGGAGAATGCCAAACACGGAAAGTTTCATCTGGTTAAATGGGATAAGGTTATGAGGGACAGAAAGGGGGGAGGAATGGGAGTAAAAAATCTGAAGATGCACAACAAGAGTGATTTTCAAGTGGTTGTGGAAATATAATTCAGAAGATCAAGCATTCTGGAAGAAGATAATTGAAGCTGTCTATGGTAAAAGAGATGGTTGGAGACCTTGTCCTGAAACTCACATTCGACTTCGAGAGGATGGATTTGGAAAAACATTAGCAGGTTGTGGGTTGAGTCTCAGTCACATTAAAATAGAAGTGGGAAATGCTGAAGACATTAGGTTGTGCTAAGATAACTGGACAGGGTATGAAAGCTTAAAGATCAAATTTCCAGTGACATACAGTTTCTCCATCAATAAGAGTGGTACTATAGCTGAATTTCATTCAAGTTCAGGCTAGCAAGTATATTTTATAAGAAACTTGAATGACTGGGAAGTGGATGAGTGGATTGTTTCTGTCAGATGTTGCAACAGCTAGATTGAGTTACTGATCAGAACAGAAGGGAATCCTTGATAAGGGCAGATAGTAAGAATTATAAGTTCTCAATTGGTAACTGTTACAGAATTTTGATGAGGCAATCAGACTGTTGGGAACTTAATTGGCCCTGGAAGATAAAACTCCCATCAAAGGTGGCATGCTTTGATTGGATTACAGCCTTTGAAGCTTTCATAGCTCAGAATAATCTCCAGAAGAGAGGTTTCTCTATTGTTAACAGGTGTTATTTGTGTGAAGAGAACAGGAATAGAACATTTGTTTCTCCAATGTAAATGGTCCAGGCAATGCTGGGATCTATTCCTCAGTATCTGGTGGTGTTTCTTAGACAATACCTAATAGCATGAGGGGTCTGCTGGAGTGCTGGCAGGGACAGGGAATTCAAAAAACTTGAAACAAATCAGGATCACTATTCCTCTATGATTTTTTTGGACTCTATGGTTGGAAGGGACTAGAGCTTGTTTTGAAGGACAAAAAAGCCTTTATCTCTAGAACTAAGCACAATTGTTCAATCTTTTTTTCCGGTGTAATAGCAGGCAAATTGAAAGTATGGAGCAGTATATGGATTTCTTGGAAATGTCAGGAGGAAGATAGTAGTTGCATCTTTGTTGTAGTACACACTGTACAGTAGATTCTGATCTGTCTCGAGTTCTATACATTTTTTTTTTACCATCTTGGTACCTTTTATTGATAATACCTTCACCATTTAAAAAAAAAAAAAAAGACTACCTTGAGATTATAGAAACCTAATAATTTACAAGTAAAAACAAACATTTTATTTGGGACAAGTTTCTATTAGCATAAAGTAAAAACAACTTCTCTGGGTGACCTTTCAAAACACATTAAAATAATACGTATTCCATCCAATCTCATTTTATGTGATGCAGTTTGACTGTGCACAAAGTTCAAGAAAGAAATTACTTTTATAACTAGTGGTCTAAAAGAAGCCATAGATATTTGTGTGGCTATAAATTTTCTCATAAGAGTAAAAGGGCAAGTTTGAAGCTAAATTGTTAGTAGTAGTAGTAAATATAGGAAGGTAGTATCATTCTTTTTGGGACACACTAAAAAGGAAAATGCATCGTATAAAAAGGAACATAGGAAGTAAAAATCACAAAATCCACAACTTGCAAGTAGAAATAAACATTTCATTTAAGAAAATTTTGAGGTCTATCAGAATAAAGCCAACTACTATAAATAAACTTATTGGTTGACCTTCAGATTTATTGTCCAGTTTTAAGCTAGGCAGGTGCAAGCACACTTGATCTTTACCAATTTCCAGGGAGTTGTGAAATTTAAGTACCAATAACACATCATACCCAATCTAAACAGGTAGTTGAAAAGTCAATGTTAAAAGCGGTTGACTGATCGACAGAGCATTTCCTGGTGGTTCTATATTCCTCAGACTTACAAGTTACTATAGCCACTTGCCACATAGAGATACAAAAAACTACATGTGTAGCATATAATGAAAACTGATATGAAGAAAAAGAGAATAATGCTCTTACATACAGGAAGTTGGTATTCTGTCTCAGAAACTTGACGCCCTCCTCGGATAGCAAAATGAGCACAAATGGGATGTTTACCTTTTCTTGATTTTAGATCGAGGTATAAGTACCCCAGGTCTCCCTGAAAATACGTGTTATAAACTAGTTCAAGTGGATGGATGTTAAGACTACTACTAAATGGACATTAATGAAAGAGCCAAATGCACATCAGGATATTAAATGATCAAGTCAACAGAAAAAAGAAAGGTAAAGTTAAGTTAAATCTGCCAACATTCCGAATTATTGACAACTAGTCCATTCTTGCCGTCCAAAGGTCAATATTGCAAAGAAAAAGAATGATTCATGCCAATGTACTAATAGGTTGATTAGTAAATAAATAGCATTAGTAATAACAATCACGAAGTAGATTTCCCCTTTGCCACACCAAATTTATCATCTCAAAAGGAAAAAGCTAAAATAAAGAAAGAAAAGGAATTCTCTTGAAGAGGTCAGAACTGGGAATTCAGTAATCTCATAGTTAATATGACATATGTTACAATATAACAAGACAACCACTATTTCTAGTATATTAAACTTGCCTCAGTAGGATGATGTAACACTATCTTCATCACATCAGGATGCCATGATTCACCAGGTGCAAGGGGTACTCCATGAAAGGTCACACCAAAGAGTGACTCAACCAAAACCTTCAAACCCTCGATACACTGTTGTAAAGGAAAATATGATGCTATAGCCTGCAATATTGATAGACAAGAATAGTTCTGTCAAAAAAGAGAAAACCTTTCAGAGCATGTAAAAGTCTTCATTAGAGCAGCATTATGCACTTCATATGTCAGCTGAATCAGAATTCTATATGTACTTCTAGATAGTACAGGTCTATATGGCATACCCATTCACAACAAAAGTAAGCAGAAACGGGAAATAAGTACACCTCAAAATTTTCAAGTGTATGCTCTCTCCTCCGTCCATCTCATTTTAAGATTTACATCCAACTTCACCAACAAGAACAAATGAAAGGTAACATTTCCATGAAAAATAAATAAGAACACAAGACCAAGTCCAATTTACTCAATTATGTTAGTTGCACATGAAATAGACTACACTTTGACAAAGCCCGAAACCCTAACGGTGGTGCTAGATTTGCTCCAAGCAGGAAAACAAGGATGTGGACAAATCCTTTTTAAAGACTAAGTAATTACCTCAATGCTTCAAGTTCCAGGAGGACCCTGACCTCTCAATGCCTGGGAAACATGCCTTAGTTTTCATTTTTAGTTCAATTTAATCAAATGACTTTGCATCCCTGATTAGCTATCATCAAATAAATTGTAAGTTCTCATCTATCTATGGATACACGAAAATAAGAATGCAGAGTAAGGAGAGCATTGATACACCTTGATAATAAAAGCTCAAAGAAGTAGCAAAGATAACAGAAAAACCGTTAGGCTTAACTCTTTACCGAGGAGTCCAACTTGTATTTTGCAGACTTCATCAACCACGTGAAGTACGCCTCATCCCATGGATCCAACTCTCCATTGGGATCACCACTATTCTCTCTCTTGAAATTCTGAATCGCCTCAAACTCCTATTCAAACATATGAACATTTAGAAGAGCTTGAAACAGCTCCTACAGAATAACATAATCAGTGTCTCATTCATATAAAGTAAAATCTACTTCCAGGACATACTTGATCAGCCTTGGGTCTGACCACTTTGCTCATCTCAAGCAAAAAGGACATGACCACTTCAGGAGATGCAGCCATAGTAGAATGCAGAGCAAATTCAGCATAAGATTTATGCCCCATAAGCTGCAAATTAAAAGGGCAAGGCATATTAGTATTGACAACAATGTCTCTTTTTTCTTCTTTTTTTTCTTTTGGGAAAGATGCTTAGTAAAATCTAAAACATCGTTTATAAATGCACAAGTGGAAGTAATAGTGAATAGTGAGAATCAAGGACAGCTATCTGGCTGTCAAATATCTTTGGATTTCTTCCACTTGAAATTCGATTTGAACCAAAGATGGTAAAAAAGTACTGAATAATGATTGGTCGAATCAGGAAAATATAAATTCAACATTGCCAATCTTAAGTTACAGTCTCTGCCCCGAAATAGTTATCTTACTTTCCTGTTTAGATTGTGACAAGATATTTTACTACATATCTTCTTATGCTGCTATTCGTATAGAAACTATAAAGGGAAGGTCCAGATGTATTCTACTCCAATAGTACCTTTTTGCATCATGTTCTCATGTTTTTATATTTTTTTTCCCTGGAATTATGATGAAATATCCAGCATTAGTTAAAATGTGTGTGACCATCACTTCTAAAAGCGTAAGCTGTTATTCTTTTAATTGTATTCTCAACAAGCTCCCTCATGTGCGAACTTGATTCTTTTTCATGGGTCAAGCACACAATTTTTTTTTGATAATGGGTGACGGTGAAATTTGATTCCTAGGACCTTTGCCTGCCCTGATACTACTAATACCATGTTGAAGTGTGTGACCATCTCATCTAAAAAGTTGAGCTATTAGAGAGAGAATAGTTTTTATTATTTAATAGTATTCTCAACACGCCTCCTCACGTGCGGCCTAATTCTTTTTCATGGGCCAAGTATGTGGAAAATCCATTTGATAATGAATGGCGGTGAGATTTTATCCCAGGAGCTCCACATGCACTGATACCATGTAAAGAAATGAATTTTGGGCCTAACTCATCCTCAAAAAGAAAATATCCACAAAGGTTGTTGCCTATGTACATACAGACTCACGCATACAACAAGTGTAAATAATATCCCTGACTTCACCCCTGTACTTGGAAAGGGGAAGGTTAAAGGACATTCCATCACCTCTCAGTATAATTTGAAGTTCTATTTTGAAACAAAAATTCACAACTACAAAATTTGTAATGAAACTGATGCATTAGAATTAGGTCACATCTAAAATTAGGTCTTTCATAAATTCCATTATCATTAGGTCATCTTCTTTATTTTCTTATTTGACAACATGGCATCAGAACCTCTTTGATATTGGTAGAGACTAAAGTAGCTTCCGTCTACTGGCTTACGACCTTATACTGCCAGTCTGGCTACTCCAGCAATACCATGCCTCTTTGGAGTGACCGTTTCAACAGCACTATATATCTTTTCCAGTGATTTTTCAGCGGCGCGCCTATTTTTCAGCCATTTCCAGCGAGATTCCAACGACTAGACTTCTCTGATGAGATTCTGCGATGATAATTTTTTTTACTGATTTTGCTGCAAAGTTTTCAACAACCAACTGGACTATTTGCTTTACATGTTTTCCAAATAAGCAAACTCAACTTGGTATCTCTACCATGAGTTCTAGGTACATGTTTGAATTTAGCAACATTACGTGTTAATATTAAGTTAGCTACTCATTGATTAAATTTAAAATGCAGATACATAGAATGTATATCAAACCAACAAATAGGTGTGTCTTGTATTTCATTACATCATCAAATCACCTTTTGTGGAATGTATCTCACACCAATAAATAAGTGTATCTTGTATTACATTATCATCAAAGATTCAAATCAACTTTACTCTCTTATTTCACACAATGTTTCAGAACTAAATTGGTAATTAAAAATGTCCCTTCTCGAACAACTTAAACTTTTAAATAAGATGGTCACAAAATTTAACATAGAACAACAACATGCAGAGGTTTTGTGTAGGATCCTTACTGCTACCAATAAACAAAATCTCCACATGCTAGGCCCAAAAAATAGAATCAGGCTACAAATGAGGAGGCTTGTTCTAGAACTAAATAATTTAGAATTTGAAGTGCCCTTTCTCTAATAGCTTAAGTTTTTTGATGAAAAGATCACTCAATTCTTTTGATGAGAACTTAACACAATTCAACAAAAACTAATCACTTTGCTAGACCAAAAGTGTCCACACACCAACCTGTGCAAATTCATGTCTAGTTGCAATAAGCTTATCAAGAACCTCAAGGTTTGCATGTGGAACAGAATTTCCTTGAACATATGCCACCTTCCTGACCTGGACAAGATCATGAGAAAAATACACTAAATCTTTGAGTCATTGAATATAAAGCTCTTTTCTTTTTCCCATCGGTATTTGAACGAAAGATCATGAAAATAAACAAATAAGGTAAAAACAGTTGAGAGAAATATAAATGTTTAAGTCTCTTCTTAACCTGTCAATGTATAGAGAGATTAGATGGAATCTTTTGGATGTCGAAAGGTGTTTATATGAGGAAAGGAATAACAAGGTAATTGCACTTAGTTGAAATAAAGTGAAAAATTGTGATTCACAGAGCAAAGGATTGTCCACATCTTTTCTGTTCTCCATATTTGCCAAGTCCAAAAATTGATGCACAATTCATGAATTGGTGCCATAATCATTTTTTTTTCTTTGGTGGTCTTCTCTTTTCCTTTCCCTAAGTCTAAATTCATCATTCAAGACTCCCATACATAAACCCATTAATCGTTGAAATAGATATAATGTTTACTAGGCTTCCACTGTCATCCATGATTTTTTTTGACAAAGACTGTCATCCATGATTTTCTATGTTAATGTAAGAGGTTTACCTTGAGCTGCTAATGATTTAGTTTACCGACACTAGGAGAGAGTGAACAGGGAAGAAGTTGATGTACTAATGTAGATATGCATAATTTTGATTGCTCTAAAAACCATTTAAAAAATTTCTCAACAGGATTAAGTTATAACAGAAATCCGAGGTTGCTTAATGTTACCCCAGCATCTGGTGCACATTGAAGAAAGCCTTGCAGAGTACTTGACTCAGTTGCTAAGCGAAATCCTTTTTCTTTGGTTTTATCTCTTAACCCCCAAGATCCCTTAGATGAACCTGGCAGGTTACGATAGATAGGGCTGACAAGGTGGTGCAATTTTTTAGGGATCTTAGACGCTGGAAATATATCCACATGGCCTGGGTCAGTAATAATATTTTCATTATACCTGACAAAAAGAAAAAGGAAAAATGAGCATTCATTCAGTCATGCAGAGCTGCATGACTAGATACATTACAGGAAAATTGATACATTATGCAATAAACAATAGTCAAAATGAAATTAAGAGCTGAATAGAGTCCTGTTCCAGCAGATAACCCAGAGGTGAGTTTGCAAAGACTACATCATTGGTCCCATAACTGCCACTTACAATGAACAGAAGAGAAAAAAATTGTACTGTCATCAAGGAAGAGGAAAAGGAAGGAGGAGATGAACGGCTCCTTTTGACCCTTCACCAGCTAGAGGCCTTCAAAGGTATTACTCAAGAGTTCACAGTTGAAAAGCATAATACTGAGCACCTATTTAATTCTGCTTATGCAAATTTAGATGCATTTCAAATTAGATGCATAAACTCAGCCTGAAAAATACGAGCTTTGTTCTAAACAAATTAAAGAAAACATTAATTAAAAAGAAACAAAACAAATCTCAGTCAAACACCAAATTTTAACTTCTCCAAATGCTAGTTCAGTAAATCATCTAAAAAAAGTTGCACGTGCTGTATGGGTGCTCACTTAAACTCAACTACAGATCTGTGAAAAACTGAATATAATTTTTTTTTTTTTTTAATGACCAAGGAAACCCGTAGCCGCTACCCTTTGGGTGCGCACAGGGTAACCCACAATAGCAAGCCCGGTGCGACGAGTTCGACCCAGAAGGCAAACCTCTTGCTTTCGCTGGCAAGGGGTTTCGAACTTGAGACCTCCAACATGGAAGTCCCAAGCCCAAACCACTGGGCCACCCCGAAGGGTAAAACTGAATATAACTTTTTCCATTAGGAATATCATAAATTTGATAATCACCCCAGAAATTAAATTTAAGTTAGAATAGCATAACTGGTAAAGATTCAGTAGACTGAATCCAACATATAGTCAAAATTCAAATGTTCCATGGCGTAAGTCTACTTATTTGAAGAATAAAGCTGTGGTTCAAATATCAATTGATATAAAACAAATAGTACACAAGAGGGCAAGAAATAGTGGGTAAATCTCATTTCAAATACAAAACCAACTTCTAGACCTACAAGCATCATGTGATCTCTTTTAACAACAGCATGAAAATTACAGAAAACATCAAAAAGGTCCATCAGTTCATAAAATTCCAGGAAGACTAACAAGGAGGCGATTCTCACTTACTCTCTAGACAACTGAATAATGTCAATGGCAAGCTCATTAGCTCGATCCAGTTTTTCTGTGAAACCACCAAAGGTTCTTAAATTAGTGAAACAGCAACGATTTACCGAGAAAAACAGCAGTTGTAAGAAGTCAAGTACCAGAGCAAAGATGGATTCCACCCTTCTCCAAGTCCATTCGTAGAAAGCGGGCTGCCCTATGCGCTTCATGTGTGAGTGAATTGCTGTCTTTTTCTGCTTTGTTCACTGCCTTGTATATACTATGGTTTGTATTAAGATACTGCATACCAAGGAGAAAAAAAGTCAATAAACCAATTGCACTGAGAATCTTCCAAAGCAACTACATCTTGAAGAGAATCCATCACTGGCAAGTGACATTTCCAAAATAAGACTACCCTTATACAAAGTATTTCATTAATCTAGTGAGCATTGCCAGCTTGGAGACAGTTTTGGTTCCCCAACCCCTCGGGGGGTGAGGCTGGGGGGGGGGGGGGGGGGGGAAATGGGGGGG
>NW_006239459.1:298616-318173 GCF_000226075.1 Solanum tuberosum
CGGGGGGGGGGGGGGGGGGGGGGGGGGGGGGGGAGGTAGTAACAGATTCTACATGAGGGTGGATTTACTTCTTCATTTTCTACTTGGTATTAATCTGATTCTTCAGTTCATGGCTCAAGTTGCTAATTTGACAAAGACATGTGCAAAGGATAATCAGTGCGAGAATAAACCGAATCCAGATCACCTCAAACTTCAGGAGTCTACTGAAGTTTACGTCTAATTATTGGCAACCATCAAGTGCGAGAAAAGACAAAGATCAAAAAGTGTATCAAGGAGCATACACCAAATGAGACAGTCAAGTGACATAAAAATGTAAAAACCTAATGATCCGACTTTTGTCTACCATTAGATAGTTCAACTATTTATTCTTTGACATCACTAGCTAGCTGAAATTTGAGGCAATTTAGGTCCCAATACAACAGTCAGTGTTAACACAAGTAACGTCATTTTATATTCCTTCAACTTTTATCAGTCTAAAATGGATCTCCAGGTTTTACTTTCCCGTAGAGAGTGGGTAAGAGCTCTTGGATGGTAGGGAATTATACAGCTTAAGCAGCTATTATTTCAAATTTGATATAACCAGCAAGACAAAAAAAAAAAGAACTAATAAACCCAATCAAATTTCAGGAACCTTACGTGTAAAAACTCATTTACTCTCAAGGATGCCTTGCTTGCCTCATCAACAAACTCCCTAAAATGTGACAATTTTTATGTAAGTACTCAAAGCAATTGAAAAGAAGATCAGAAACTGTAGATACGAATGCATAGGTTTATTTCAATCCTAGTTCACCACCTGTTTGGATGAGTATGTCTGCACAATTCAGCTGAATCAATTACTGAGCACACCTATCAAATTAAATAGGTCAGTTATGGTCTGGCGTCTTGTTTCAACAAAAGCAGAATTAGACCACAAAAACCCAAACTTACAGTATCAGAAATCTCATCCATTGCCCGGATAATTTCGGGAGATGAGGGCATGCCAGCGATATAGTTCACAAGTTCTTGTGACCTATTAAGCATGTGAAATTTTTCTATCAAACACGTGAAACAGCAAACACTTATTTAACTCCAGATGAAGTAAAGCAATTTCTGTAACATTGCAATAAAAGACAAGCGAAACAATCGACATTCACCGAACGAAAGTAGAGAATTTTTGCTATCTGTTTTGTAAATGCTTACCTCTCAATAGCATCGTCAACGAATCGTTGGAAGCCTTTGGGAGTTTTCAAATGATGAAAGCCGTAGAGGCCCGTCTCTTTTATTGAGGGAGCTGTAGATGTTGAAATGTGGATGAAGTTGGTGTTGGCTCGTACATGAGCAGCGGCGCACTTGCGAATTAGAGCGTGCATGGCGTTCGCCCTAGACGAAACTGCTGACTCTTAACAACGAGGTTCTGCTCCTCTTGTTTGCTCAATCTGCAGAAGGGGCTGGCTCAGTAGAAACTGGAAACCGGAAAAAAAAGTCCGGTGAGAACTGGGTTCATCGGCTTGATAAAGCGTTCTCGCAGAAGGTCTAACGACAATTTTGACCGAAGAATGACAAAAATGCCCCTTGTTATATTACACCATTTTAAACTTGAAAAAAAAAAGGGTGCATACGTACAGAGTTCCAAATGGACTTTCACCTCAAATTCAATTCAAGGAAAATGACTTTTCTATATAAAAAATAAGGAAAATATTTTTCAAATTCTCTTTCAATGTCATTAACCAATCCAATTTAGACCTGAAATTCAACTCTCGACTCCCGACCTCGCCCCCAACTCAACCTAGGACTCAACTTGTATCCCAAACCCAACCCTAACTTGAGGTCAAGTTAGTCGGGTCTCGATCCTAGTTTGGGATTAAGATCGGGGTTAATTAGCTACCGAGTTGTGGTTGGGGTCATAGTCGAATCATGAATTAGGGTTAGGCCATGGTCGAGTTGAGGATCGAGTTCTGAGTCGGGGTAAAGGTCAAGGGTTAGGTCTAGAGTCTCAAGTCAGAGTTAGGAGTTGGTCTTGGGTCAGGAGTCATGTCCTGAATCTCAGGTTTGAGTCGAGTTTCAGGATGAGCCGGTGTTGGGGTCAAGTCGAATCTCGAGTTGTGGTCAATATAGGTGCTCGGGTTTGTGTTATTGATGGATTATTTCGGGTTTGATATCGTTATATTTACCCATATTATACTTGAATATCTTTAGAATAATATTTTCTTCTTACTAATCAAGCAACATGAAATATTCTCTAGTTTCGTTCCAAACACACCCTAAAATATTTGCTTCTCAAAGATAGTTGCCAAGTGAACTACCATATGGTCGCAGTAGTTGGAAGCACGTAATATAGTGAATTAACCAATTCTGTCCATTTCCAATACACCCCTCTCCGTGCGTGTCAGTTGTCACCCCTTTCCCGCGAAAATCTCCCTCTTCTTCAAACTCTTTAATCTTCTCCCTTTAATTATCCCAAAATCTGGATTTCCCAATCCTAATTTCCATTTTAGTATCAAATTTCTCTCACTTAATTAACCAAAATTGATGATTAGCGATATCAATTACTTCTTTGATCACCATGCAATTATGAACCGGATCGTTATTCCTACAATCAACTACAATGTCGACGACTCCCGCTAATCTCGAGCCTAAGAAAAAAAAACTAAATCCGATCGCCACCAGTACACATTCTTCCCACCGGAGCCAAGCGCCTCCGACGCCTTCAACGTCGCCGTCCGTTAATCTGAAGCTAAGGAAGATTCCTCCTATACCGGGACACCATCCAGTTGCTGAAGATAGTCTTCCTGATGAAGACGCTAATGAGGAGGAAGATCATGAAAGTAGAAGCAAAACATCGTTGACGAACGAGGCTTCAATTCTCGGCCTAAACCATATAAGGACTCGTTCCTCTCCATCACCTCTTAGGGCTTGCAATTCTTTCGTTACTCCATTTGATGGAGTCGACAGCGTAGGCTCTAAATCATCCTCCGTTGCTCAACATCCTGCTGGAAATTCTTCCGAACAAGGTGGGTTTTGCGTTCCCTTTAATTATATCCTTGTGAAAGAATTATTAAGATTCTCAGGCTTGTTTGGATGCAGTAATTTGGATTTGTGTATCTCAATTCAAAACCTGGAATATTTGCACCTCTATGGATCTGAAATCTCAAATAACTTTGTAACTTATAAATGTAAAATCGCTTCTTAAATCTAAATGTCTCCATCCATAAGAGAATTCGGAAACAAGCTATGATCCCTTGTCTTTGTACTGAAACAATACCGGTTATTTTACAAATGTGGTGGCTGCGGAAGATTGCTTGAGAATTTTAAAATTTAACATGAGAAATCACTGAAGAAACATATAACTACCACTCTGAATAGTGCGTAATTTTTCAGGTAAAAAAGTTCCATGGAGTCAGTCAAGACCTTTGAAAGTGCCGCCACCAAGTATTTCAAGTGCAGAGGTGAACTCACCTTTTACTTTATTTCCTTTTGTTTCATGATTTTATATTCCTTTTGGAAAAGGTTAATAAATCATTGTAATTTTTCTCAAAATAGGGAAGTCATGCAGCTTCTTCCAAGGAAATGCAATCTCCACGTTTTCAGGCTATACTGCGAGCTACCAGTGGTCGTAGAAAGAGAGTTCCAGATATCAAGAGCTTCTCTCATGAACTAAATTCAAAAGGAGTCTGCCCACTTCCGTTTTGGAAGTCTCGTGCTCTAGGGCGTGTGGAAGTATGTTGGCTTTTCTTAGCTCCTGTTATGCCACATTTGCTGCCTGAGGCCTTTTACATGCTTATCCTTTTTTTACTGTCTGATATGCCATTCACAGGAAATTATGGTGATGGTTCGAGCAAAATTTGACAAATTAAAGGAAGAGGTCAATTCTGACCTAGGCATATTTGCAGGAGATGTGGTTGGGATACTTGAGAAGACTTCAGAATCTCATCCTGAATGGAGAGAGAGTTTGGAAGATTTGCTCGTTACAGCAAGGCGTTGCACTAAGATACCACCAAGTGAATTCTGGTCAAAGTGTGAAGGCATTGTTCAGACTCTAGATGACCACCGTCAAGAGTTACCTGTGGGAACCGTAAAACAAGCTCACACCCGCCTTCTGTTTATTCTCACTCGTTGCACTAGACTTGTGCAGTTCCAGAAGGAGAGTGGTTATGATGAAGACCACATTTTGTCTTTTCACCAACTTAGTGACCTTGGATTTTATCCAGAAAGAATTAGTGGGTCAAAAAGCCAGGACTTAAGTGCAAGAAGAGGTCAAAAGTTCCTAGGATACGAGCAAAGCAATCTGCCTGTTAAACATGACCGCACAAATGAAGTCGGAGATACCTTGGAGGTTAGCACTGCAAAAAGTGTTGCTTCTTCTGCTGCAAACAGCTACAGAATGTCGTCATGGAAGAAGCTTCCTTCTGCAGCTGACAGAAGCCGCAGGGGAAATGACTCTGTTGAAACCACCCCATCCAAGGACAAGACTGATAGTCTGCAACACAAAGAGGAGATGGATCATTTTGGAAACACTCCATTATGCCCTCCTGAGAATTCTGAGGAAACTTCAAAGATTAAGAAGGTAAATTGGGGAATGTGGGATCAACCTTGCTTGTCATATGAAGATTCATTTATTTGTCGAATATGCGAAGTTGAAATACCAACTGTGTACGTAGAACAGCACTCGAGAATATGTACGATTGCTGATAGATGTGATTTGAAGGGATGGACAGTAAATGAACGATTAGAAAGAGTTGTGGATAGTCTTGAAAGAATACTTGAATCATGGACTCCAAAGAGTACAGACACAGGGGCAGGAAGTCCTGATGTATCCAGAGGGTCTACATTGAATATGCCTGAAGAGTTGAATGCCTTGTTAGTCAAGCAGAATGGCTTGTCTCAACGATGCTCTGAAGACATGCTAGATTGTCTTCCTGAGTCTGATAGTAGATGTCTTCTGGAAAATGTCAACAGCTTGACTGACATATCTAAGAAACAGTCATTAGCTGGGAGCTTAACACCCAGGTCACCTTTAGTGACTCCACGAACTGGTCAGATTGAGCTGATGCTGAGTGGACGCATAGTGGTATCTGAACATGAAAGTTATCAGCAGGTATAGAAAATGAAATGAAATTTCTGGTACTTTCCTCTCAGTTCTGGATGTTTTCTTGAGGTTACTCATTTTAATCTTACCGTTACATTTGCAATCTACTACATACAGCTAAAATCATTTCACTCAAACCTTTACATATTGCTGCTTGTTTTTCTTTTGGATAACTGTTAAGAAAGATATAATGTACGCTAAAGTATACAAACTATAAAATATCTGTTTTTGTTTAAACTATATTTTTAGCCCAAATTCAACTATTTGTGCTATGGAGAGTAGGACATCCCAATCTAATACAAGAAGCTTTTCTTGGGCAAAGGTTGGTCTTATTCGTATGCCCCAGTACAGGTCATTATTGCAAAGTTGGTTTCTTCTTATTGACATTTACAGGATTTGGTGTTTTTTCTTTTCATCAGTTATAGATATTTTATGCTTTTTGTGGTATACATTGTTTTATCTGTTAAGGTACTTGAAACCATTCATCAAAGTTACCTATCTTATATTTTCAACTGTTTTGCTTCCTTGTCTTGCCCAAACATATTTAATATTCTTGATGGGAAGTTCAGCAAATTCATATGGTGACAGATGTTCTAGTAAGAAAGTTCTATGATTGAGATTGTTGAGCCTTTATCTGTTTCTGTATAATTGACAGTTAATGTAATTCTGCTGGTTCTCGATTTATAGGTTATTTTCTAGATTTGAGTTAACTTTAGTAGTTTCTTGGTATTATGAATTTGGAAGAAATTGTGTGAGAGGACTATGACAGAATAATTATCCCAGTTGGTTTGAACGAAAAAATCTAAAAATGGTACAAGAGCTGATATCTAGCAATTATGAGATACCAATATCAAACTGAGTAAATTGCTATGGTTTTACTGTATGTGGTAGCTGGAGTTCAATTAAAAATAAATCATCAATGAAGTGTGGCAGTAATACAAAGGAATTATTTTGGAACAAGAAGCAGTGACGTATCTAGGATTTTCACTAAGGGGGTTTGAAAAATAAAAATATGCTCTTTGAGATTTGAACTTGGAACTCAAGATGAATTTTGAATTCCATAAACTACTAAGCCAACCTCTAGTATTATGTTTAGGGAATTCAAAATCTTTATATATACATAAAAATAAAAAATTACTTATATATACCGTGTAATTTTTGCATAGGGGTTTGGGTCAACACCCTCCCTCCCCCCTAGATCCTTCCCTGACAAGAAGGCCAAGGCTTTCTTTGCTCCAAGTCCTTTTGGTTCATGTACATAGTTCATGCCCCTTTCAGAAGAATTTCAACTACATGTTTGTGCTCTTTCACTCTCCCCCCAAGTCTTTTTTTGGTCCATGGCATGGTTAGTGCGTCCTTCAGAAGAGTTCCCTTGTAAATTGCCTCTTCCAAACTTCATCTTTTCTCTCTCTCTTCTGGCTACCTCCTAAACTTCTATGTTTTATTTTTACTAGTAATTCCCTAAAACCGAATAATCAAACAGGCAGCAGTTCCATATTGTTATTATTATAAACTATGGCAAACTTCTGCTGCATGCTCATATTTTGGAATAATACTTTACTTTTGTATTTTACATGAAATTGTTTGCAAAAACTTAACGTAAAATAATGTAATTAAGAGTGTTTTCAAGAAAAATTTAAAAAAGGTAGATGGTGCGCATAAAGACACGACCACAAATGGACCAAGTTAGCCCTAAAATGTTGAAGTTAGTAGCAGGAAGTTGAGGATGAACCTCAGGTTTGCATATGTAGGAGTATTGAACCACCAACTAAGCTACTATTGGGGTTTGCATCTTTATAAACACTATAAGTTGTTGATCATTATTTTCATATTCTGGTTGTTGTCATAGTTTTGACATTTATACTCCTAGTACCACCTACTTGGGGTTTCAATAGTATAGGCTCTTTGTTTGTCAATTGGATGTTGATTAAGTCTGTTAATTATATTGTGGAGAATCATGGCAGATAAATAAGCTATTGGATATTGCTCGATCAGTTTCCAATGCAAACAACAATGATTACAGTACACTGGAATACTTGCTTGACCGACTTGAAGACCTAAAATATGCAATCCAGGATAGGAAGGTGGATGCTCTTGTTGTTGAGACCTTTGGGAGACGTATTGAGAAACTATTGCAGTGAGTTTTATTATTCTTGTAAAACTGATAACATTCACAGAAATTAAGAAGAGATTATGTTTCAATTTTAATTCATCTTGACTTCAGATGTCATTCTAGTTCTACTTTGCATCTTCTCTCAAACTCTACAGGGAGAAATATATATTACTTTGTGGACACATTGAAGATGAAAGAGTGGAACCATCCAATACCACAGGTGACGAGGACAGTTCAACAGAAGATGATTCAAGTCGCAGTATGCGTGCAAGCCCTATAAATACATTGTCCAAGGAACGAACATCTATTGAAGATTTTGAAATTATAAAACCAATCAGTAGGGGAGCTTTTGGTAGAGTTTTCCTCGCCAGGAAAAGGGCAACAGGTGACTTATTCGCAATCAAGGTAAAAATTTTATCCCATTGAAGGATCATAATTTCAAGTAATTTGCAGGAGATGTTCTTATCAGTCCGTATGTGTTGCAACTAGCTGAAACTAACATACACCTACATACACCATGGTTCCATCCACTAATTTATTCAGAATTAAAGTCTGGAAGCTTCCTTCCCTGAATTTTTCCCACTGAGTATAGGTCGTAGTTCCATTCATCTCCTGAATTTAACGACCCTATTTTTCACAGGTTTTGAAAAAGGCTGACATGATACGCAAAAATTCAGTAGAAAGTATATTGGCTGAGAGAGACATTTTAATATCAGTCCGCAATCCTTTTGTGGTTAGTCAATGCCAGATATACTCTTCCTTCGTGAACCAAGTTTTTTTTGTTGGAAATTAGCATGTGTCAAACTGTTAAAATAAGAAACAAAGCACTTCTAAGACACCATGCTAATGGTTATCTGGTGGGTGAACAGGTCCGCTTTTTTTACTCCTTCACATGCAGGGAGAACCTTTATCTGGTCATGGAGTACCTAAATGGTGGGGATCTTTTTTCATTGCTGAGAAATCTGGGCT
This sequence comes from Solanum tuberosum, assembly GCF_000226075.1. Classification (NCBI taxonomy): domain Eukaryota; kingdom Viridiplantae; phylum Streptophyta; class Magnoliopsida; order Solanales; family Solanaceae; genus Solanum; species Solanum tuberosum. Next base: position 306,764 of record NW_006239459.1, read on the forward strand.
GCTTAGAGGAAGATATGGCACGTATATACATTGCAGAACTAGTAAGGACTAATTTAATAGGCTGGCTGAACTTCAACATGCTACCAACTTCTCTACCATTCTCAGAAGTTGTATATAGATCTCATTTTTCCTTTTCAGGTTCTTGCATTGGAGTATCTCCATTCTTTAAATATCATTCATAGAGATCTGAAGCCAGATAACTTGTTGATTAGTCCAAGCGGTCACATCAAGGTAAAAAATATTTTTATGAGACTACTACTGTTTTTAGTTTTCTAAAGGTCCAAAAGCTTGTGTGTTGGAGTTATTGTCGTTAAGTTGAGCTGAATTTCAGGCAATTGTTTAAAGAGCTTGACAACATCTTATGTAACTTGTATTTTCTTTTAGTTCCTAGTTCTCACAATCTAATCCTCATAATAACAGTTAACAGATTTTGGGCTCTCAAAGGTTGGTCTCATCAATAGCACTGATGACTTAGCAGGACCATCAGTTCCAAGTTCTGCCTATCTTGGGGAAGATAGATCCAAAATGGATGAAAATTCACTCAAAAGAGAACAGAGGCAGAAAAATGCAGTTGTTGGCACCCCTGATTATCTAGCACCCGAGATACTTCTCGGCATGGGACATGGTATGGACCCATCTGACAATTGATCTTTCATAGTCACAAACTACTCCCTTTTCCCAGTTTATGCAGCGCACTTCCCTCTGGAACATCTGAAAGAGTTTGACGAGCTTCTACAACTCTTATATCTCCATTACTAGTCAAGAATTCACATTTAGACACGTCATGTTTCATATCAAACCAGCTTTTGAGAACTATTTTGGAAGTTTCTACTTTCACCTAAAATATTTGTTAAGTAAAATCAACACCGTGATTTCCATTCTTAATCCAAGCTGTGTTTGATTAGTAGGAGAGAGAGTGCATATATTTTTATACAAGTTTCATTATGAGTTCTGCTATAATAAATCTATTTTTCTTTTCTAGGTGCCACAGCTGATTGGTGGTCAGTGGGTGTCATTTTGTTTGAGCTGCTTGTTGGTATTCCTCCTTTTAATGCAGAACATCCTCAGGTATGCTTTCTATGTCTGATAATTTGCAGACTACTAGACAAGGAGAGATGGCCTCGGCATGCCTTGTGACAACTCAGCAGTTTTTTCTTTTGTAGAGTTAACTATTCTTTTACTTGTTACTTGATTAATGTTGATTACTATATTAAAGGCTATTTTAGATGCAAGATTATATCAATGTTGAATGCTTTCCAAATCTCATTAAATCAGGAATTCCCTCTCTTTTGCAACTTTTTCCCCCCTAAGATGGATATCACAGATTTGTAGTTTTGCAGGATGACCAGTCCTCATTGTAGACTGACAAATAAGTTGATTTGAAGCATGAACTTGGATGATTGTGTGTATCTTTTATCAGTCTTTATGTTGAACTTCCTATGTAATTTCACCAAAAAGTATAGTTGAATATATGGAGAAACATGTTAGAGATACAGAGGCGGAATCATGATTTAAAGTTTATGGGTTCCTACTCAAATATTTATAGATATTAGTGAAATTTCTTAATCAAAATGCAGTACAACGCAAACGCAACTAGTTTTGCGTGAACCCATAACAAAGACATTAGATCCCGCCTCTTAAAGATGGATGAGAGTGTGTTCCATGATTGTAACACACTAGTGATGAGCTTTATGGTTCTGGAAGGACACAACAACGAACAACTTACTTGTGCTCCCACAAGTGGAGTATGGGGAGGGTAAGATGTATGCAGACCTTATCACTACCTTTGTGGAGAAGAGAGACGGTTTCCAATAGATCCTGGTCTCAAAAGAGAAGTAAAGGGGTGTTTGGATTGACTTTTTTTAAGTAGCTTATAAGCTAATAACCATAAATTGGTCATACCTAGCTTTTGGCTTTTAGCTTATTTTTGTACTTTTATGGCCTAAAAGTAAGTGTTTAAAAACACTTTTTGTCTTTCCCAAACACCTCTAAAAATAAAAAATAGCTTAAAAGTCAAAAACTACTTAAAATAAGCTAATCCAAACATTCGAAGCAGGGTTGTAAGAAAATATGACAACAAAATATCGAGATACAAGGCAAATGAATCAACTAATAGTAAAATGCATTGAAGAATAAGAAACTATGTGATTTCTAAATACTACTACGAATAAGAAGGAGAGGAGATGAGGTTAGCCCCTGCCTCTCCCACCTAAAGTGTGACAACATTCGACTACCTGCTAACTTTCTACCCTAATCATCGACTTCCATACCTCCCTATATAGGATCATGTCCTCAGTAAGCTGAAGTTGTGTTATGTCCTGTCTAATCATCTCCTCCTAGTTCTTTTGTTCTTTTTCAGACTACCTCTCCTTCTCCTAACTCGTGCTACAACCAACCACTCACACCTCTGGTTAAAATATCCACATTGAGTGTTTTCCTTTATAGTTGGGTATCCTGTTTTCTTATTTTGTTAAGTTGACAGTCCTGGGGTACTGTAACATGTAGTTATATAATTGGTTGCACCAACTACATTGTTCTTATTTTGTCATACATTCTTGAGTGCAATACAATTAATTCTGAATGCATCAGAAGGTATGTTTTGGTTGTTAAAATTTGGAACAGATTGCTTTTCCGGTGCTTTTAATTCTTGGATCTATGACCAATTGTTTCGAAACAGATTACTTCATGAGGAGCATTTAGGTTCTTTATGTTCTGTTGGTGCTGCTATATTAATTGTATGAACCTATTTAAGAGCCAAATGCTTTTTAACTTTATTTTATTCGTTCTGCTTGTTATTTGGGTTTTTCAATAAGGGCTTTTCTGCGTATGGTAGTTTTTCTTGGCTCCAATTGGCCAAATTCTCTATATTCATTTCATCTCTTTTGAGGAAGTTTGCTAATGAGTTGATAGTTCATAGTAGTTTTTTTATTTCGCTTGACATGTATAAAAGTGTGATAGAATCTAATATCAAGCTCCTATTTTGTTGCAGCAAATTTTTGACAATATCATTAACAGGGACATACCTTGGCCCAAGATACCAGAGGAAATGAGCGTAGAAGCATATGACTTGATTAACAAGTAAGTCTTGCAACAAAGGTCTTGGTTTTAGTTAATTACCAGAAATGCTTGTGGTTCTGAATTGGCAAGGCCAACGAAACTCTTATCATCTACCCTCGAAGTTATTATATGCTTTCTAGAAAAAATACAAAAAAAGGTTGATATTTACCATTTTCTTTCACATGTTTAAATAATCTATCTATACTACTCATAACAGTCTCAGTAGCTTTTATCAAGAAGATATTTGATACGTGATTGGGAAGCTGCCTGCTTATGTGCTTGACTTTATTTTTGCTTTCGTAAGGTTGTTGAACGAAAACCCAATTCAAAGGTTAGGTGCAACAGGGTCAGGAGAGGTAAAAATCTCCCATTAACAAGTTACACTGTAATCCAGCTACTTCTATAAATGCAAAATGTAAAAGAAAATTCAAGTTTATTCCTTTTTACCTTCTTTATTTTAACAGGTAAAGCGACTTCCTTTCTTTAGGGATATCAACTGGGACACACTTGCAAGGCAAAAGGTTTTCTTTCTCTTTCTATCTTCTCTCCACTCTCCAATAAAACTGATTTATTCAGTGGAGGAATAATAATGCTGTAATTAATTTCGACAGGCTACGTTTGTCCCATCTGCTGATGCACATGACACTAGCTATTTTATGAGCCGTTACATTTGGAATCCAGAAGATGAGAATGTCAATGGAGGTAGCGATTTTTATGAGTTGAGTGAGAGTGGCAGTGCTTCATTTGGCAGCAGTTCATACAGCAATCCACAAGATGAAGAGGTATACCTTTCTCAGATTTGCAGAGCATATCAAAGTCTAAAATTTGATTATGACCTGGCTTTCTAACGGAGAAGGACTACTGGTTTATACCTGCCTGCTGTTTGACCCTCTGATACTCAAATACATAAATTAACACAGTTTTTTTTCTCTATACCCACTAACTGCTGGTATGTGTTGTTGTTATCACTGTTCTAACCCAGAATTTGTCATAACAGGGAGATGAATGCGGTAATCTAGCAGACTTTAGTACTCCTTCCCTGAATGTGAATTACTCCTTCAGTAACTTTTCGTTTAAGGTGAGAAATGCTGCCTTGCTACTACCCTATTGTTTGAATAACATTCATGGATATGAATTTCTTGTTTTTGCTTTACATATTCTGATGAGTTCTTGAGTATTGATTGACAAGCACATTTGACCTGATGTTCTTGCTGCTGTTTGAGAGGAACTAGTGAACACGATAGATTTAGTTACTATATTTCTCTAATTAATGTACTAACTGACCTCTTTTCTCTATCTAATTTGCCTTCCATCTTTCTTCCTTGGATGTTTCCAGAACTTGTCACAGCTGGCTTCTATTAATTACGATTTAATTGGGAAGAACTCTAAAGAATCAGTAGAAGCTGCAAACCCATCGGTTCCTTGAGAAAAAGAGATTGCTGCTTTTGCAGTTACATGCTGTCTCTCTTTGTTTCTTAGTGCTTGAGTGGCATTTCCACGACAAAAATGTGATGGCATCAACCGTAATAGGATCTATCCTCCACCTCAGCTAAGTCCCCAGGTGAAGAGATGTTGATCATTTGGTTTAAAAAGTCCGCGTCCTGCCAAATTGAGGGTTGTGCTGCAAACGGTACGGCCTTGACATTCAATGATGTATTTCAAGGACTGAAGAGATCTCAAATGGTGTGGAAAATATGTAGATACCATTTAATTGCACCCTTCCCTTCTCCTCAACCCCTTTTGTTAGGGATTGTACATATGTGGTCTTCAATATGGTAAAATTTTGCAGTTTATCAGTGTTCAGGATGAAATGCCCGTTGAACCACTGACAATGCTTGTGGCAGTCCAAATAGTAGACATCCTGGTATTCTTGACTCTGTCCCTGCTATTGGGAACCCCAAGCCTAGATTCTCAAAATTTCAATATCAAACCCAAATTCTGGGAAAAAAAAGGCATAACCAAATCAATCTTGGAAGGCCATCAAAGTTGCTCCTCCCTTACCAAGAATATAGTATGTTGATGGAAGATTGAAGTTCTACAAGCAATCAGCCAATCACTGTGATCTCCAGAAACTCTGATTTCTGATTGTTACTACAGTGAAAGGCATTTGCTGAAATTTAGTTATCTAACAGTTTAGTCCTCGGATCAATACTCATCTTGATATTACTTTTCCTCCTAGAATTGGACGTTCCAATAGTAACTCGTGTCATTTCATCATTCTTCCTGGATGTTTTCTTCTTTTATCATTCATATTTCATATCTATTATGCAACGAAAAGAAGTTGATAGAGAATTCAACGAGAAAGCACAGAGGAACTCTCTGTTCGCCTTATAATTGAGTAAAAATGTGAAGTAAAGCCTTCCGGAGTTGTCTGTTTCCAATATGACTTTGGTTACCATCTAATCCTCTGTCCAAGTGAGGACAGAAGATTTTTCTGTTCTTTTTTTGCTCTTCTCCTTGTATCAAATTCTCAGTAACTCCCAAAGACAGAATTTGATCAGACAAAGGGAAAAGAAGAAGAAGAAATAGTGATGAATGTAGTAATCTTGGAGTTTCACTCTCTCATTTGTAACAGAAGTATACCGAACCATTGAACTGTCGAAAATAAAATAAAAATGAGCTTTCTAAAAGCCACCTTTGTAAAAGTGGTTAATAAGACTTCATTTTTGAGAATAGCAGAAGAAAAATAAATCGAAGAGGCCTTCTACTAGTTCAAGATCAATAAGTGAAGTTGAAAGCTTTTGCTAAAACAGAACATCTTTGTGACGGGAAAAGGGCTTTATTGAATTGGTTTGATTACAAATGTACGACTAAGGTCATCTGTACCTATACTTATCTAGGGATGATTTTAAGTAGAAACATAACTAAATAATTATATTATCTACTATAAATATTTGAGCCTCTAGGACATTTAGATATTTCTTTAAGTACAATTAATATCAAATATATTATTATTGATCTTAAAACATTCTTTTGTAAGCAAAGAATAAAAAAGAAATTGTGGGTTATTTTTCCTCTCTTTATTAAGAATATAATATGTATGAGAGTCTCACCTTATATCCATTCAATTCAAGAGTGCTTCATTTTATAGATATAGTTGTTGCCTCATTTCTCTATGTGTCAATTCAAGTTGATAGATATTGACACTTAAATACATGTTTTTTTTTTCTAGAAATTATTTTTATTATTTGTCTTTCCACTGGTGGAGGAATGTTGGCATTAAAAATTTCTTTTGTAATGCAAAAAAATAAAGAAATTCTTGTAGCATCCTCTCTTTATTCTTGTGTGTCCTTTTCCGCCCTTACTTTCATGTCTGATGTGAAAAGATACAAGTCTCTCATTGATCAGATTTTTTTTTTTTTCTCTTTATTATATAGAATTCTCTTCTATTAGAATTGTAAAAAGTCAGGAAAAGGTGAAGATATAAACTTATAAGGTAAAATGAATTGATTTGTTCCTTTTGTGCACGGGATATACGTGAGTCCTAATCTAAATTTGATTTTGCACCTGTTAGACTTGTTGATGTCTTATTTGGGATTTTAAAATGGTTCAATGTTGCTGCTACAAGAGCCCGATCATTGTTTGTAGTTATTGGAAATCCACACATCATCTGCAAGGCAAGTGATTTGTTGTACCAATGTAGATTTGATATGTCATAATAAAGGTGGAGTTTTTGTCTATCCTTTTTTGATGAGTATTTGTTTTAGCCAACTGTGGAGTTTGAATATTTATTAACGTGCCTGATATCATAGGACCGCTAATGAAACAATTTTTTGTGGTATTATGCAAACAATGACTCACTCGTACAAGGATTGGTTTTACTTGAAAAATTGGAGATCGTTGAAGAGGAGTCGAAACAAGCAAATAATTAAAATGATGATGCACAAGCTAAAGTTTGGGACTGTGAAGATGCATAAGCTAATGCTTGGAACCAAGACCAATAAGGACAAGTAATTAACAATTGGGATCAAAATTAAGATCGATCAATTGAGACAAGTTAACAATTGGGGTCAAGATCAAGACCATTGAGGAGAAGTTAACAATGAATGAGAACAAGCTAAGAATTGGAATGATGACAACACTTTTGCGACAATGAAGAGAAACATAGTCTTCAGTCCCTGTTATGGATGAAATGGAATGATTTGATGGTCGAGAATAACTGCTTATAATTTATTTAGCTAAGGGGTGAAACTTTTGGAGGTTGCATTAAACCACAAAACTCACAGAAAAATTTCTTTTCAGGTTCTGCACTAGCATGTTGTTATTCATGAATTTTGTTGTTCAACACAACCTTCAGCATAATAAACTAAGCAGTTATTTTCTACCATCAGACCATTCAACTTCATTATCCATAATAGGGATCAGAATACAGTACTTTGAAGTTGACTGAAGACTCTATTTCTCTTCATTCATTATTACAAGTGTCATCATCATTCCAATTTTTAACTTGTCCTCATTCATCTTGATTCCAATTGTTAACTTGTCCCCATTGGTCTTGGTCTCAATTGTTAACTTGTCTCCATTGGTCTTGTTCTCAATTGTTAACTTGTCATCGTTGGTCTTGGTTTCAATCATTAGCTTGTGCTCCTTCATAGTTTCAATTTTTAGCTTGTGCATCATCATGCATACCATTGTCTGCATAATACCACAAAAGTTTGTTTAGTAGTGGTCTGATATATTAATAAATAATATTCAAATTCTACAGCTAGGAAAATTTTCACCTTTACTATGGCACATCAAATCTACATTGGTACAACAAATCGCTTATCTTTGCAGATCATGGTGTGTGGATCTCAATGATTTGGTTGTTGTAGCAGCAACATTGAACCTTCTCGGACTGCTAAATAAACCATCCAACATCTTGGAACTCTATTCCAATTACCTACAAGTAAAACTCTTGACTGAAATATTTGAGTTTTCTATTTTGAGATTTGTACTTTTCCTTTTCTTTTGTTCTTTTTCTGTTTTTGCTATTTTATTAGGTTGCCAGATTGGGCCTAGTCTCATGGCTTTTCAGGCTCTTTGGCTTGATAAAATTTTTTAAAAAATAAAATTCAAAGAAATATTTTTATATTTTTAGCTTATAAAAAAATGTTTCGGTCGATACATACTTAATTAGCATAACTTTAAGGTTCATTCACTGAAATTGAAAGACAATCAAGATTCATTACTCAAAATTAGACTCTCATTATTTCCTAACATTAAAAGCTAATCAAAACAATTACTCCACATAATAGCTATTTCTATCTTAAAATCTTTACTACCCATACATTGTCATCTATCTATATACTAGATATGTGAGCCCGTGCCAGCACGGGCCCAACATATGTTATTTATTTTGTTGGAATTTATGTGACACATAGAATTTAGAGAGCCGTTCAATTTTTGTAGATATTTTTTTAAATAATTAAGTTGTAAATTATTATGGCCTATTGAATTTACATAATTTTAAAATAATATATTATTCTCTTGGTTCCAACTTATGTGACACGAATGAAATTTAGAGAGTCGGTCAATTTTCTTATATGATTTTGAAATATTTTAAGTCGTGATTTATAGTATTTTACGTTAAAAAAAATTTGTAATTTTTTTAGATTTCTTACTCCATCGATTTAAGTCTTTTTCAATGTTTAATCAAATGATCTATAGCAGCATAAATATTTATGATTTATTATGAGACACACGTATAGAAATAAGCATTCACTTCATTTTCAAATAATATATGATACTTCTTTTGTTTCAATGTAAATGGGACATATGAAATTAGAGAGCAAATCAAAATATTTTCAATTGCTAATTCTTGTGATTTATAATATTTTTACGTAATTTATAATAATATATGCTATTCCATCTATTTATATTCATGTGACACTGGTAAAATTTCAACACCCAATTAAATCTTTTTCAAAATTCTAGTTTTTTTTATAAAAATTGTACCTCTAATATATTTTGTAACTAAAATATAAGAAATTGAGCAATTAAATTACAAAAAGTTAATTTTCCACGAAATAAACAAAGCGAATTTTTTTTTGAAGAAATAGTCATGAGGCACAAAAGAGAATGAAAATGAAAATTGCTCAAGTGGGGTCCATATATTAAAGAGGCATTTGGGTAATAGTGAAAAGAAATTGGAAAGAAGCGAAATAGAGAGTTACAAGGGCCCCACATGCATGGGAAATAACCCCACTTTTCGGTTGAAATAAAGGAAAAAAGTAACTTGAGAACTGATTTTTGTGTCCTCTAAAGTAGTCATGTACAATTCTAAAGTAGTCATGTACAATATTATTTCAACATAAAATTAAGAAATTTCCAATATTGCCCCTTGCTAGGGAAGCAAGCATGTCGACGAACAGCTGCTTCTCAAGAATTTTAAAAGTCAAATAAATTTTTCCTATATTGTTTTTAAAAATATTTTAAGTTGCTAATTATTGTGATTTATAACACTTTTGATAATTTTATTATAATAATTTTAACGTCATTTTAAATATATAATAGAGTATTTTTAGTTTTTAACCAATTACGTGTGTTTAAGAATATAGTGTTTGTAGCCTCCCTGGTAAAAATATTTTAAGTCTTTAATTATTGTAATTTATAGGGTATGTTATGTAATTTTTAAATTTGTAATAATATATTTTAAGTTGTTAATTATAATAATTTATAGTATCTTAAACGTAATGTATGAGTATACTATAAATTTAAAATAAAGCAAGACAAATAAATTAAAATAGAAGAGAGAATAATAAAATATGTAACATTTTTATAATATATATATAATACAATATTATAAATTGAGTAATTAATTTTAAAAAATAAGACAAACAAATTAAAAAGAGAAAAAATAGATAAATATATATGTAAGTGTGGAACCACACATGTCAGGCAGCCAGACTGCCACATGTGCGGTTATTCCCACTTATATATAAGTAGTAGATAATACAAGTTGCACATTTTTGGATGAACACCTTCTAAATTGATCACTTTATTCACTGATAGACTATGAAGGTAGGAATCACTTTCAAGACAACGATTTATCACAATAATATTATTTGTTAGTCATAAGGTTTTACTATTATAATTTCTTTTTAGTATCAATATTGTATTCTTTCTTGACAATTATTCTGTAGACTTTTAACAGATCCACAAATAATTAAGACATTTTGTAGCTCTAAAAAGCTAACTTTATTTCTTCACCTGCACAACGTGAAAAATAAATAGTGTAAGAGTATGAAAAGCAAAACGCTTTATTTTTCACCCTTTCCTAGAAATTTTTCTTTTTGCACCATTAGTAATTCAAACTCATAATAAAATAAAATAAAATACTTATAATTTGAAAAACCACCTTTTATTAGTTTCATTTAATCAGCAAAGCAATTTCAAGATTTTTTTTCTTCTTTTGGGTCAAATGGTATAAGAGAAGGGACTTTTGAATAAGATAAGAGGTGGCGAGCTATTGAAATGACTTAACTTGCATGCAATAGATATTGTCCACGTAAATATATTACCAACTGACAAAACATATCATAATTAACACGTGAAAGTGTCGAGTCAGTACATCTAAAAGGGGAATAAATGAAAAATCTAGAATAGGGTTGAGTATCGAATCATTCGGGCCAATTTTAATTTAAAAAAAGTTATCGAATTGATTTATTGATTATCATTTTTAGACCTATTAAATTGTTAAGATATTAATTAATTATTAATTATTATCAATTTAACCAGTGTTCTAAAAGACTCTGTTGGACTCGCCTTGGGGCGGGGCTCTAGTAAAACTCCCCGAGACTCAAGTGTGAGGCATAGTTCTATAAGACTTACGCTTCAAGCGTCCGACTGTACGCCCAACGCTCGGGGCTCGCCTAACAGATCTTACACAAATTATGTATTAAAATCTTTAGTTAACATTGTTGACTCTCATAATTCTTGAATAAATGAATAAAATTTAATAATTTTTTAATCTATAAAGATAAGAAGATTGATAGTAACACAAATAACAAGTTGTAGTATCACATTTTTACTATTTCGTAATACTGTGAAGGTGGTTATATATTATGAAACATTTCTCATAATAATACGTAGCTAAATTTATTTTTGCACTTATGATTGATCTTCGTGATTTTGTCCTATGACTCAAAATTATCATATTTTATTTAGCTATTTGAAAGTAATTTTATAGATATTCATGATGGAGTGATGTTTTTATTATATTACTAGTAAGTTTTTTGATTATTTTCTTTTAGGGGGGTAAATTGTATAGTATGATAGAAATATTTTTTTAGAAAAAATGATTCTTTTATTATTAGAAAGTTAAGATGTTAGATTATTTATACTTGTATAATCATGTTATAAATTAGAAGTT
>NW_006239459.1:318473-319180 GCF_000226075.1 Solanum tuberosum
GTCCTCATGAAAGTTTAGTATCGCAACAACAAATTCGACCAAAGTTGGGGTATTTTTCAGACCTTTATCCCTTTCATTTTCTATGAGTTTCTTTAATCATGTTTGTAATTGTTTCAAACTAATGATGTATTTTTATAATTTTGTCTTATTATATTAATATACTATATTGTAAATTAAAAATTTAAAGATCCATAAGACTTACGCACCACGTCTCAAGGCTTATGCCTCGCCCTATACTAAGTAAAACACCCTGCCTCACGTCCCCACCTTTTAAAACACTGAATTTAACTATTAAGATTAAACATTAAAAAAAATTCTCCACTGAAAATCACTTATAGATGATTATAAACGGAATCTAATATAGTGTGTCAAAAACAATAAAGTAATTTGAGCTTGGAAATCAAATTTCATTAAATTGAATATCATCTACCAATGAGTTATGTATGTGTCGTAATTTAACTATTTCTAGAAAAATCACTTTTTGAAATGTTCTAAGTATAAAACAATTTGAGAAATACTTAGAAAGAGTCGCCACTTAATTTTTTAAAGAAATTAAGAAAACTTATCATTTTCAAAGATTTAAACAGAAAAAATCATTTGAAAATACCAAAGAGGGTTCGGGGTTCAATTTACACTTCGAGAAGGGTTTAAGCATTCGAAGTGCCCGCTAACATGCGGTTGACCTGCGACTTGACTAAAATATATTT
>NW_006239459.1:321475-323176 GCF_000226075.1 Solanum tuberosum
CCCAAACACAACGAGAAAAGGATCTTAAATAGATCGAGAATAGGGTTGATTTTTGGGCAAAATCTGTTTGAATTTTGAATCTTCCCGTTCCTTTCCGAGGCAACAGTAAAAGTAATAGGGAGTTGTTGTTGCTCTGAAACTCCGAAAAGGGGGAAAATCAGGACGATTGGACGTGAGGATGACATACGTATGGGCGGACACTGTCGCGCCGGGATTTACTGCTGGATTTTTGGGTTTGCCGTGATTTCTGCGTGAAGAAGACGGTATGAGCAGAGGGGTCGTGGCTGCTGATTGTTGTACGTCTGATCTGCTGTTGATGTATTGAAATTGAAAGGGAATAAAGGGATGGGGCCGGGTCAGGGATTGGGTCGGTTTGGTGTTGTATGTATTGTATTGTTTGAATGGGTTTGTTTGGTGTTAAATTGGTGGGCTTGAATTTTGGTTGGTTAAGAGTGGGCTGCTGAAGGCATTGAATTGGAACTAGGCCAGCTGAAAAAGGCCCAAAACTTTGGTCAAATATGTTTAAGGTAGGGTAGAAGGGTTGGCTATGTTTGTAATAAAAGGCTAGATTTTGAATTGAGGATTTGGCCAAATAAATTGTAATTATGGCCAATTGAATTTAAGAGATAGCCGAATTGATTTAGTTAGTAAATTCGGCTAAACAAGATGAATTAACATCAATTAACTAACGAGTTTCCTAATCTTAATAAGATAAAATAATTAACTTAATTGTAAACTAATAATTTAAAAATATAAGTACTAATTAACTAAATCAATTAGCCCACTAAAATATTTTTTGAGACGATTTTCGAATATTCATAAAATGTAATAAATATATACAAAATTATATATCATATATATATTAGTTAAAAATTATTAGAAGGAAAAAAAATGAAATTACTCAAAATGACTCGGAAAATATTTAAATTTTATAAAGTCAACTATTTCAAATTATTGGGAATTTAAGAAGTTCGATGATTAATTTATATTGGGGACGGTCAAAATTGGGTGTCAACAACTGTCCCTCGTTTGACTTGGATTGATGAAAGAAATTCGAGACAAACGAAATTGACAAATCCAGTTTTGACCGAACACATCTTCATCCTTTTGGAAGGGTATTTTGGTACAAGCTTTAGGAATTATGTCCGAACCTCGGAAACAGGTTTCCTACATATCTCAGGCTATATGAGAATTCAGGCCACTTGTAGTTCGATACGCTTGATTTGACGCACGATTTTGAAAGAAATCAAAAGCTATCCCGACACCGAATTATGAAGGGGCCAAAATGCTCAAGAGTAAGATTTACAAGAGAATGTTGGAGTACAGCCGAGTTTTCAACATTGAGCTCGCCTACATATCCTTAAACCTTAGGAATCAGGCTGTTTGCAGTTCAACTCGACCGGTTGAAAAAGAAATCTATTATGCTGGATCACCTTCAGTTCTGGAAGAGCGACAAAGTAGGTCGAGTATGAAAAAGAGGCTTGCAACCTCTTAGTCATGAATGTGATGCACTTCACACCCATAATTAAGAACTTACACGGACATAATTTCCAAAACTCTTGGTGCATCGTCACTCAGATTGGAAAATTACTTCTGGTGAACCAAAAATTTCCAGATGCGAAACTGAAACCATGAAACCTAAAGAAAAACCCACATGCCTTCTAATAGGGGTGTGGTTTGATTGTGGTGGAAGTCGCTCCT
>NW_006239459.1:323630-325292 GCF_000226075.1 Solanum tuberosum
AAAGAAAAAATGACGCAGTCGATGTTGATCTTTCTTGTGATGGGTAAATCTTTCTCTTGTGATGCATAACTCATTTCTCTTGCGATGTGTTACTCTTTTCCGCGATGCATGATTTTCTTTTCCGCGATGCATGAATCCTTATCTTGCTATGCATGAATCTCTTTTCCGCGATGCATGAATTTTCTCTTGTTATGCGTGATTTTTTCCCTTCTTGCAATGCATGAATCTCTTTTCTCGCGATGCATGACTTATTCCCGCGATGCATGAATATCTTCCTTTTACAATGCATGATTTCTTTCTCTTGCAATGCATGACTCTTTTCTTGCTATTGCATGAATATCTTCCCGCGATGCATGAATCTTTTTCCTCTTACAATGCATGAATCTTTTTCTCGCGATGCATGGATTTTCTCTTGCAATGCATGAGCTTTTTTCTCGCAACGCATGAATCTCTTCTTTCGCGATGCATGAAACTTTTTCTTGTAATGCGTGATTTCTTCTCTCGATGCATGAATCTCTTTTCTCGCGATGCATGACTTATTCCCGCGATGCATGAATATCTTCCTTTTACAATGCATGATTTCTTTCTCTTGCAATGCATGACTCTTTTCTTGCTATACATGGCTTTTCCGCGATGCATGATTTCTTTTGATGATGCCTCCCTGATACCAAATGAAGATAATGCTTCACCGAGCAACATATGTGATCTTCTGGGTATCTTTTGGATGGCGGTATCGTCTAAATCAACAATACAATAAACATGACCCTCGGAGTAGTGGTATCATCTCATTTGACAATACGATATAAATGACTCTCCGGGTAGTGGTATCGTCTCACTCGACAATACGATATAAATAATCTTCAGGGTAGGAATATTATCATATCTGATAATATAACGCAGATAAATGTCTTCCAGGTATCTCTAGTTGCTGAGAAATAATAATATTTCTCTCTTCGTGGTTTTCATTTATTTCATCTCCGAACCTAATTGGATATTCATTATGGACCTCACCTTGTTGGGAATTGAATGAAATAATGTTATTCATATTCCAAAATATTTGATATAAGAAACGTAAAATATTTCCTGCATCCACAGAAAAATTATTAGTTTCGGGGAGTTCCTCGCCCCTTCAACTTCTCCATATTTATTGAATGAAGGAATATGTTGATCGTGATGGTGAGCTTATAGGCCTGCAACCACAGAAAAATTGTTAGTTTAAAATGAACTGATCTGTGTCGATCTCTTCGGTTGTCTGCTCCTTGTCTTACTATCTCCGGTTGATTTCTCCGATCTCCCGCTATCTTGATAGATAAGACAAAATACTTTTATGCAAGATAATTTGAAACATGAAAGAAAATTTTTAAGAAAAAATAGATTTTTAAGAAAATAATATTTGGAAAAGGTCACTGCCAAGTGTCATGTCACGTCAAACTTAATGAACGTGTTTGAAGTTGGTGCCTCGAGGTCTATCGGATTACTTGTTGGGAGTATTCAAAGTTGTCCTAAGCTCCCGATGAACCTTGTGGAAATTTTGAGGCCATCCTCAAAATTTCTGTCCCAATTAACTGTCTTGGCTTATCTTTAACTGTCGGTGAGCAAATCACGGAATTTTTGAGCTCTTCTCAAAAAATTCTGTCCCAGCTGCAAATCTCAAAGTAACTT
>NW_006239459.1:325392-326071 GCF_000226075.1 Solanum tuberosum
TCTTCCCACATAGCATATCTATTCGCCCATAAGTGATTTCTAGCCAATCGACCCCCTTCTTGATGTCTAAACCTTTCGACCGACTGAATTTGTTGCTCCATGCTTTCATCTAGTTCTGACATGCATTGCCTGGCTCTTTGTAACTCCTGCTTCAACTGAGCTATGACTTTGGCGTCCTCTGAATGTCGGCGTTGATGGTCCAACTCATTCTTGTCATACTTCTCTTGGAGTCGATGAAGTCGAATTTGATGCTTGGCCCCAACATCTGCAATAATATGGGGAACATTTGGACCAGGCTCGATAGTACCGGCGAGGCTCTTCTTCAACCATTCCTTGTAATCCCTAGAACATTCAGGACAGAATCTATTTGGTACTGGTTCGCCTAATATCCTTCGAGTCTTCCATGCCCTACGCATGTCTTCAGCATAAGAGACTCGTCCATTTTTGTGATCGGTTGCAAATTTCTTCATGTCCGCAATTTGGGGAATCTCCTGTTTCCCTCCCAGCTGTCTAAGGACTCGACCGGGAGCATATGGTCTAGTCCCTCTTAACCCAACAAATATCAAGTAAGGGGTCTTTTCCGCTCGAATCACCATTTGCTTTGTCACCACCAGACTTTCTATCGACCACTGCACATTTTCCTCTCTTAGCCCTTGAAGTCTTGGATACCAGAATTTTA
>NW_006239459.1:327119-333517 GCF_000226075.1 Solanum tuberosum
TATCTTTAGAAAAATCACTTTTTGAAATGTTCTAAGTATAAAACAATTTGAGAAATACTTAGAAAGAGTCGCCACTTAATTTTTTAAAGAAATTAAGAAAACTTATCATTTTCAAAGATTTAAACAGAAAAAATCATTTGAAAATACCAAAGAGGGTTCGGGGTTCAATTTACACTTCGAGAAGGGTTTAAGCATTCGAAGTGCCCGCTAACATGCGGTTGACCTGCGACTTGACTAAAATATATTTTGACTATTTTTTAGAAAAGGTTATTTAACATAAAAGGAATAACTTACAATATTTGGTTAAGAAAATAATTAAATAAATGACATATTTTATTATTTTATTTTTTAGAGAAAAAAGATCCAAAATAGAACATTTGACTCGAAATACAAGTCATTAGAATTTTAATAAAAAACTAGATTAATTAGAATTTATTTATGTCATATTTTAGAAATAATAATTCGAACCAACTTGGTAGACAAACCAAGACATTATTTTAATCTAATTAAAGATGAGTGAAAGTTTTGACTAAAAATAAAATAAAATATTTGAATAAGTATAAGAGTTGATAAAATGAATTATTTTTAAAGAAACTAACATAAGGAATATGGTTCATCTTTTGGGGAATTCAACTAAGTTAATTAAAAATTCTAAAGTTAGAGTTAAACAACAAATAATGAGTAATCGCAATTAAATAATTGAAGCGTAAGGGAGAAATTGAATTTGGGCCTTTCTTGGGCCAAATTCGCTACTGTTTTTGGGAATTTTACTCAATCCCGTTTTTGTATACACTTGATGTATATCAGTGTATATCGGCATGTATATCAGCCCCTTTCATGTATATCTTGCTTCCGAACACTTGTATTTCGTATCAGCCCTGTATTCCTGCGTTTTTGACCTGTAGATCGATGTTCCTCGCAATGTATATCAGTGTATACTTAGTGTATACAACCTACTTTTGAGCCTTTGGAAGCTTGTATTTCAATTTCCAGCCAACATTTTTGCCTTTAAGGACCTGTTTATCTGCTTCTCTTTCGCTCCGATGATAGATGATGGATGAGGTTGACTCGATAAAGAAGAATTGAGCTTGTGGCTCAATTAAAAATGCAAAAAAAAGAAAGGAGAAAGAGTCCACCATGGACTCAAAAGGAGTTTTCACATGCAAATGAAGCAAAGGAAAAAGGTTAATACATAAACCAACTCGAGATAATGAAAAATGCGTACCAATTTACAAGGGGACAAACTAGCATACAATACTAATAAATTATCATACCGTCACACTAGAGGGAATCATACAGAGGTACGTTGGAGGGCAACAACTTTAAAGAAATAACTAGGAGTGTACGATAGTCACTCCAAATTAATGAATTAATAAGTTAACTAACAACATGTATACTATACTAGTCCACATCATGATTAAACAAAACTAATTATTAAGACTAGGTAGATTAGCTTAAAACAACTATTGTTAAGACTTGTAACCTTATATCACTAAATAGTATTCAAAACACTAGAGCGATGTATACAACGACTAAATTAAAAGACACGTGAAAAGAAGGTAAGTAACACATTGCTTGACTTAATCCAAGTTGACTCACATTTACATGATAATGCAACTAACCACAAATTATAAAGAAGCATACAAAAAAATAAAATACAAAATGAATGCATAGAATTTGAAAGAAAAAAAAACAGTGACTAACATACTATCATTAATACTCATTCTTTGCCATATAAAACAAACTCACCCTTCACATGCTTGACTACCACCATGACATGAAGAATTATTCGTTAAGCATGTAAACCAAATGCAAAGCTCTAAACAATTGATGGCAAAGAGCATTTTAAACGGTTGTGAAGCACGATGGCCAATGCACGTGATTTTAAAGCGGCAATCACACCAAGATACACACATGCATTCTTTATAAATAAGCAATTAGTAATTCTAAGGCAAACGTGAATACTAATAGTTAAAATTAATTTCACTAAGATGAAGTGATAAATGCCAGCAGTAAGACTAATGGTCATTACTAGTGTTAAAACAAACTTAAACCAGCAACATATGTCCAGTGAGATACCATTCCAAACAATGAAAAATACTATCACTATATATAAACTATTTCGGCCATAAGCAACAAAATAGAGAAAGAAAGAAGATTGAGCCAATGTCTCTCAAATAGATCCCAATCTGGAGAGGAAAACAAATATTATGTTCATAATGTAAGAATTCTCAATGCTCTAAGTCGATAAAAAAAAAGAGAAGGTATTTCAATAGTTACAGAGCTTATTGCGGGAATCAAATAATCGGGTCATGTTGATTTTCTTTCACAAATTAAGATGCATCTCATATGACTTGAAAGAACACACCACGTTATTGTAATTCGAACATAAAGTAACTCGAGGATTAACACGACACATCCGCGAAGGCCAAGAAAATAAGAGAAACATATTTTTTTTGATCATAGATTAATTCGACTAGACTAACATCAGCCTGAACCAAACTGACTCGACTAGACTAACGTCAACAGCAGTATGCTCACAACATTCACATATCTATTCAAAGATGCAGAATAACAAAAGCAAGCAAGCTTGGACATACAAACATGGGTGAAAGAGTAACTAAGCAGACAAAGGTCATTTTGAATCTTATATCATTCAAGAAGAGAAACAGCATTAAGACACCAAGAGCTCGAACGACGAAAACATAATTTTGTCGAATAACGCCATGTAAAAATAGCGGAGACGAAAGGAATATTGTAAAGGGAAGAGTATTACCTTTCTCCGGGCAGCGAAACTACGACAAACGAGTTGAGAACAACGACCCTTCTACTATGAAATCCAAATACGAACAGTAAGCTAAGAAAATCCGAGCGTCGATCTTCTCGGGACTTAGAATCAAAAGCTAGATATCAAATTCTTTAAAATGTCTATTTGCTCAAAGATCAAGCCCCAAAAAAAAAACCCCTCTCATCCCTGGAGCATGGATAACTATTTATAGGGAGAGATGGGTGATTTTGGAGGAGAATTTGGTGGATTTTTGAATTTTAAATTCGATTTTCTTTGCCTTTTTTCTTTCAAGGCAACAGTGGAAGATATTCAAAAATCCCTGAAAAAGGGGGAAAGCAGGATGACGAAGGTTTGACATTGGGGATGCCAGGGTATGGGTTTGGATGAGATTTTCAAGTTTGCAGCGCGATTTTCGCTGGGATTTCGTCTGGCTTCGAGTTCTGCGAAGAAGAAGAGTAACAGGGGTGGGGTCTTCTGGTTTTGCACGCTGCTTTCTGAAGGTTAACATTTGCTGGGTTTACTTTGAATTGGATTGGGCCGGGTCTGAGGGGAAAAGGGTTGGGTCAGCTGGGAATTAATTTGAATTGGATTGGAAGAATGGAATTTGAAAAATAAAAATGAGATGGGCTGCTGGAATGTATGAGGAAAATGGGTATGAGGAAAATGGGTATTGAATTAGACGGGTTTGAGGTGGCTGGAAGAGGTTTTTGCTGTTTGGGAGTGTATTATTGTATTGTTGTATGTATGGATGGGCTGGGAATATCTTGGGTGGGCTGGATTTATGTTGGAATGGGCTTGGGTTGCTGAAAGTAATGGAATGGGAATTGGACAAAATGAGATGGGCCGCCAGAATTTACAAATAGGGCCCAGGTCAGTTTATCACAAATGGATTAGTGTGAAGTAAGGGGGAGGTTAAATTTGAATTGACAATTTAACTCATTTGATTAAAATTATAGCCAATTGAATTTAATCGGTGAATTTGATTAAAATTTAAACAAGATGAGTTAATATAAATTAATTAATGAGCTTCTTAATCTTAACGAAGTAAAAAATAATTAACTTAATTATAAACTAATTAAAAATATAAACTATTATATAACTAAACTAATTAACCAAATATTTAACTAAAACTAAAATCTTTTTGAGACCATTTTCGAATAATCATAAAATATAATAATTATATACATATTTATGTAAAACATATACATTATCTAACAATTATAAAATGTGGCAAAACTATTGAAAGTCTTGCAAACTATATTATTATTTTATGGAAATTTTATAAAACTAATTATTTTTAAATCGTTTGAAATTGGAGAAGCTCAAGATGATTAATTTATATTGTGGAGGGTCAAAATTGGGTGTCAACAAGTTAATTTCTCAAAAGGTCATTCAACTTTGAAAAATTATGTGCTAAATTCACTAAATTTTATTTTGTATCAATAAAATCACTCAACGGGTATTTTGGTACAAGCTTTAGGAATTATGTCCGAACCTCGGAAACAGGTTTCCTACATATCTCAGGCTATATGAGATCCAACTAAATTTATTATTAAAATAAATTTGACATGGCAAAATTATTTTTTATATCATGCTAATTTCACTTTTAAAGATAAAAAATAATAATTAAAAACAAATTAAGCCCTTGCTTTTACCTTACAAAACGTAAAATCAGAGTCGTAATCCAACTTATTGTTACGGACTCTAATTACAACAAATCCATCCAACAAAAATGGATTATTACAGAAAGTCCGCACATTGATGAATTATTCTTTAGTAATTTAACTACTCCTAATTTTTCCTTCTTAAAAATGATAACAAATTACAGTATTTGATTTACATAGATAATAGGATTTTTTTTTACATAAATAAAATTATTTAGATAAATTATTATTCTTTTTGGGTACTTTTTTAAATTAATTATAATGAAGTATTAATTTTGAAATATTTGTTTATTATTATTTTAATAATGAATATGACATAAAAATATTAATAATAAATTTAGTTGAGTGATTTTATTGATACTAAGTTCTAAGTTGAGTGATTTTATTAATATAAAACAAAGTTTAATGACTTTGCTAAATAATTTCTCAAAATTGAGTAACTTTTTGAGATATTAACTCTTTACTAATTTAGAATAAGTATTAACAACACAGTGCACACGATATTATGACGGATTAATTGCAAGTAGAAAATAACTAGCAGAACATTTGATACAAAGGGAATTAATTGATTTTGTATTATTTGCACAACCCAAAGTAGTAAAATATAATGGACGAACCAGATTTATTCTTAGCTATTATTGAATTATTGATTAATTCGTAAAGAGAAAATCTAAATCTTTACGAAACTTATAAATCAATAAAAAAATTAAAATCTTTATCAAATCATTGAACTAATTAATAGTATTTTTTTTTCAATTTGAATTATCAAATTCTATTTGAATTTGAACAACCCTAATCTAGAACGAAAATGGAAAACAAAGGTGCTCATTTACGTAAAGTATGATTTATCAAGTAGTTACGTAAAGTGTGATTTAGGGGTGTTTTTGTTTTGTTCTTGGAGAGGGTATAAATTTATACCATACAAGGTTTGGTCGGAAATTTAGGAAATTTAACTTTCACAATAAAAATTAGCATAAATTAACATATGGTTTTGCTCTTTTTAAAGAAAAATTATTAATAATTCATAAATAAATTACACGGAAAAAGAATAATCTTGAATTAAACAAAGCTCGATACCAACTTAAAACTTTGAAATAGAGAAATCTTGAAATAAGTAAATTGGAGTATTTATTTATTAAATAGATATTTTTTTTTATCCAAAAAGATCTATTTTTTTTTCCAAATGCAATTTATATCACACACAATTTCAATCAAATATTGTTCAAACACTAATTAACCGATTAGTCCATCTTCTATATTCATATTAGAAATAATATTTACAAAATTTTTAGAGATAACTGTTAAAAACACACATAAACTATTCCTTTTTTTTGAGTTTCATACCTAAATTATTGAGAGTGTGAGTTTCACACATAAACTATCACTTATTAGTTTGAGAAACACATCTCTCTTTTATAACACTCTCATCATGGTGAGTGTAATACACTCTCTCTTTTATTTAAAAAAATTTATCACATCACACTCCAAGAAAAAATTAAATATTTAATTAGTATTAGTTAAAATTAAAGATGAAAAAATTATTATCCCAAAAAAATATTTTTTTATAAAATAAAATGTAAAATTATCTCTTACCCCACTCCATCACGTCCTCTCACCGTACACCCACCCATCCCAATTTTTTAAATTTTTTTTGGAAAAATAATTCTACTCACTCCACCTAACCCTCCGCTTTCAATTCTTTTTCTCGTTTTGTGTTAGATATATACATATCAAAAATATTTTTTACTTGCTGCCGCAATACTTTTTTTTATTTATGTTATATTCGGTACACAAGTAAAAAAAAATTCCTAAAATTATATGTACATATCTAACACAAAACGGGATTTTTTTTTTTTTTGAAAAAATAAAATAAAATAAATAAATAATAATAATAATAAAAAATAAAAAATAAAAAATAAAAAATAAATATATATATATATTTGGGG
>NW_006239460.1:0-126 GCF_000226075.1 Solanum tuberosum
ACGACGGACCAGCAGCACGGACCGTAGATCGACCTACTGTCCGTCAATACCCTCCATAGCTCTATATTTAGAATCTTCAAAAATCAAGTACTGGAACCCTCGCAGTATCACTCTACGGATCAACAG
>NW_006239460.1:708-22765 GCF_000226075.1 Solanum tuberosum
TCTGTAGATCAATCTACGGACCGTCAATGGGCGTCGTGGTTCCACACTTGGTCAGATTTCCCTGATTTATCCTCACTATCATGCCTGCTGATCTACGGTCATAACCTACGGACCGTGAATGGACTTACGGTCCGTAGATGACCTCCGTGAATGTCTTTTTCTGCATTTCCTTCAGCTATCTCTAAACTTCCGCGCCTGAACACCTTTTCTGCAAAACATGATAAAACACATAAAAAAAACCAATATAAAAAGGCCCTAGACACACACAACTGTAAGTGAAATGTATTAGAAATACCGTAAACTCACGGTATATCAATGAGTCTCAAGAGTCAAAAGGGAGCAAAGAAGTTCAGGTTAAGGTGGTGCATAATCAAAAAGAAAAATTGGATAATGTTATAGTGTCAAACAAATAAGAATCAAGTTCAGGTAGCCCTACTAACAGCAAGTCAAAGAGAATTAAGAAGGCAAAATGGGGTGATGGAATGGAAAGAGAAGACGGGAAATTTTATTCAAAAGAGAATGGAATAGATGTAGAAAATCAGGGGTTAAATAGGGGTAATACTTTTTGTTCTGTTAATGATAATTTCAGTAGTAAAGAATCTGACGAAGTTAACATCAATTCTTCTACTGACAAAGAGGAGATTATGGGCAATATGAAGTATGTGAATGTGAAAAATGGTGCAAATGTGGTAGAAATTGCTCTTGATATTGTTCTAGCTAGTGAAGCTAGGCCCATAACTTCATACCCTGCTATAGATTTGCAGGGTAGGAGAGGGATGTCAAGGGGGGAGTGGTAGCTAAATCCCTAAAGCTCCACATCTCCAAATAGGGTATTACATGATTTGGTGACTCACAAGATTAATTCTCCACAAATACAGAGAGATATTATTGGGGTTGATGATAAAGGCACCAAGGAAGAAGACATACAAAGGGAATTTGATGAAGCTGAAAGGCAGGCTGGTATCTCACCTAAATCAGATTATACAGGGGTGAAAAAGAGGAACAACAAGGATCTGGGAACAGAAAAATCACAATCTTCCAGGATTCTGACAAGGAGTTTGGCTAAATCAATCAATTAGATGATTAAGTCATTTATTTGGAATATTTGATCAGTGAAGACATATCAAGCCTTTCATAGATTTCAAATGTTACACAGGCATCATAAATTCTTTATTATTGCACTAATTTAACCTTTTCAACAAGTAAAATATATAGATAAGTATAAAAGAAGGTTGGGTATGAATATTGCTGGGGCAAATGTCAATGAGAAGATTTGGTTTTTTGTTGCTCACAACATTCAGGTAGAGGTGATAGAAAATAGACCCCAACAAATGTCTTTGAAGTTGTTTCTTCAAGAACCTAGTATGGAGGTTATGGTGACTCTAGTTTACGCAAAGTGTGATGCTAATAAAAGACTAGAACTTTGGGATGATATTTACCAATTGACAAATAATATTTCATGCCCATGGATGGGGGAGGGGACTTTAATGTTGTGATGAATGAAAAGGAAAAGATTGGAGGTTTGCCTGTACAACCTCATGAAGTGGAAGATTTAGCATTTTGTTTAAATTCATGTGAATTGGAAGAGATTAGCTTTAAAGGGAGCCCCTTCACATGGTGGAATGGAAGGGCTGGAGAATATTGCATCTTTGAAAGAATCAGAATGCTCGTCAATCAACAATTACAAACACAAATTGGGTTCATGGATGTGGAGCACCTAGCTAGAACTGGATCGGATCATGCACCTATACTATGTTCTTTTGATACTTAGGACCGAAATTTCATCAAACCATTTCGATTCTTGAAATTTTGGATTGAACATGTTGATTTTTTGGAAGTGGTTAGACAGAACTGGAAAATTCAGAGGAGGGGCCAAACCCTTTCATTACCTTTAAAAACAAGCTAAAGAAGATGAAGAGTGTCTTAACAAAGTGGAGTAGAAAAGAATATGGTGATATCTTTAAACAACTTATCATCAGGGAAGAGATTGTGAGATTAAAAGAGGCTTTATTTGAGCAAGATCCATGTCACAACAACATAAGCATTCTACAGCAAAGTCGGGCAGAATTGAAAAGATATTTACAATTTGAGGAAGAGTACTGGAGACCAAAAGCAGGCATTGATTGGTTTGTGGAAGGGGACAAAAACACTAGGTATTATCACAACCTAGTAAAAGGGAGAAGAAATAGATTAAGGGTGTGTTTGGTATGAAGGAAAATGTTTTCCTGGAAAACAAGTTAATTTTTGACTTATTTTCTCATGTTTGGTTGGTGACAAGAAAATATTTTTCGGAAAAGATTTTTAGTGTTTGATTTATGAATGAAAAATGTTTTTGAGAAATATCTTTTATTTTTATTAGAGTAGAAATAATAAATTGAATTTAAAAACAAGCTTTAAAATTATTATTTTTAGGGGGGTGGTTGGGGGGAGCTGGTTTGAGAGTAGGGACAAAATAAATTGATTTTTTTCAACAAAAAAATAATTGTAATTTGAAGTTGGAAGAGAGTTTTGAAAAATATTTTCCTTAAGTTTTGAAAGGAAGTCATTTTCCTTAACTTTGAGAAAAATGAGTTGATTTTCCAAAACATTTAACCCAACAAAACATGAGAAGATTGAAAAACATTTTCCGGAAAATGTTTCCCTTCATACCAAACACACCCTAAAGATCAAAAGAATCAAAGACAAGAATGATATCTGGATTGAAGATGAAGAACAAATGGCAACTAAAGCTATTGAATGTTACGGTAATCAATTTTCTCAGGAAGGAGAATGCACCAATCAAGATATGTTGCAACAAGTACCTTGTCTGGTAACACAAGAGGATAATGAATTATTGAGCAAGATGCCCACCATGGAGGAGGTCAAAAAAGCTTTTTTTTAAACTTAATGAAGATAGTGCTAGTGGCCCTGATGGATTTCCAGGTCTGTTTTATCAAAAGTGTTAGGAAATAGTAAGGGTGGATATCTTCAGATTGGTATGTTGTTTCTTTCAAGGTCAGACACTTCCCAAATCCTTCACACATTCACATCTGGTTCTTTTACCTAAAAAAGATATTGTTCAAACTTATTCAGACCTAAGACTTGTAAGTCTGAGTAATTTTGATGACAAGATTTTTTCTAGAGTCATTCATGGGAGGTTGGAGAAGATACTTCCAAAATTGATATCTTCTAACCAATTAGGTTTTGTGCAAGGTAGTAGTATTATTGAGAATGTGTTACTTACTCAAGATATAGTCACAGATATCAAGAAGAGGGGAAAGTCTGCTAATGTTATTATTAAGCTTGATATGACTAAAGCATATGATAGGGTATCTTGGCAGTACCTTGTTAAAGTACTTGTCAAGATGGGCTTCTCACAATATTTTACATATATGATATGGAGGTTGATTGCTAATAATTGGTATTCCATTTTGCTTAATGGTTAACCAAAGGGATACTTTCATTCTACTAGAGGGGTGAAACAAGGAGACCCCCTGTCTCAGCTTTGTTTATTTTGTCTTCAAAAGTGCTTTCAAGAGCGTTAAATTCTTTGTGTGAAAATCAATCCTTTAAGGGATTTGGGTTGCCTAAATGGAGTCATAATATTAGTCATCTTTCTTATGCAGATGATACCATTATTTTCACTTCAGTAGAGGAAGAGTCCTTAAAGCAGATAATGAAGGTGTTGATGGAGTATGAACAAGTGTCAGGGCAACTTATTAATAAGGAGAAAAGTAATTTTTATATGTATCATAAAGTGGGTACAAGCTTGGTGAATAAAGTAGAACAAGTGACTGGTTTTTCTAGAGGAAAAATCTCTTTCAAGTACTTGGGTTGTCCAATTTTTCATAACAGAAAGAGGAAGGATTACTACAATGATTTGATAAAGAAGGTGAAAGACAAATTGCAGAACTAGAGAGGCAAGCTACTTTCTTATGGAGGCAAAGTTGTTCTTATTGAAAGTGTACTTCAAAGTATTCCTATATACTTGTTGTCTACAGTGGTCCCAACTAAGTACACTATCAATGAGATACACAAGATATTTGCTAGATTTTTTTGGAGCACTAAGGAGGAAGGAAGAAGTAGACATTGGATTTCCTGGTCAAAGTTGTGCCTACCAAAAAGAAAAGGTGGGTTGGGCTTTAGGTCATTATATGACATATCTAAAGCTAGTTTTGCTAAATTATGGTGGAGATTCAGAGCCACAACTTCTCTTTGGTCGAATTTCATGTGGACTAAATACTACTAGTGGTTTTTCTTTCATTCAATCATCACTTGTTTGACAGCTTAAACTAGGCTCAAAAAGCTAAAACCTACTGAAGTAATATGGAAAAATGGCTCTCAAATTTGGAAAAAAATGATAGAGGCTAGAGATCAATTGGATGGATGCATCTGGTGGGAACCAAGGAGAGGTAATGCAGACTCTTGGGAGGATAAATGGACAAGATTGGGTGCTATTAAAGTTACTAATCTAGATGTTGTAAGAGACAACATTGTTGAAGACTTGAGTTTTTTTCATGCAACCTAATGGTTAAAATAGAGACAAGCTTCAGGAATATCTACCAGTAGCAACAATAGAGCATGTTATTAGAATGATGAACTATGGTGCTAAATCAGATTTTCGAGATAATCCTTGGTGGATGAAAACCAGTTCTGGAAAATTTACGATTAGTAGTGCTTGGGAGGAAATCAGACAAAAAGGACAGCGAATGGAGGACTATGTTATATTTGGGCTAAAGGAGTTCCATATAAAATCGCTCTCTTACTGTAGAGGGTATGGAAATATAAGATTCCAGTAGATGAGGTGCTGAAAGAAACAAGATCAATTTAGTTTCCAAGTGTAGATGTTGTGAAAATGCTTAAGAGGAAATTGTTGTTCACTTATTTATTATTGGAGAATTTGCAACTTCAATTTGGAATTAGTATGCTAGAGCAATGGGATTACTTGGGCCTTTTATTCAGATTCAACAGGCCATTAAAAAGTGGTGGAACCTAAAGAGTTGTGCTAAGCTCTATCCTAATGTACAGGCAGTCCCTGCCTTTGTTTGCTGGTAGCTGTGGAAAAGAAGAAATGCTATTCATCATGGAGGAACTATGACTAAGGGAGGGTCATTCAAGAGATCAACAGTAATCTGGTGAAGTTAATGAAGCTTAAATATCCTTGGATGAAAGAAATACCAAATCAATGGCCTCAACTGATTCATTATCTTGAGCAATATAGACCTTTAATTAGATCACAATTGGTGAGGTGGGTGAAGCCTGACGCTGGATGGTTTAAATGTAACACTGATGGGGAAAGTAGAGGTAACCCAGGAGAGAGCTCTGCAACTTTTTGTTTGAGAGATGCTAATGAGGAATTGATATATGCTGAAGCAAGAAGATTAGGGGTAACTAACAGCTTATGTGCAGAAGCTACAACTATTCAAGAAGGTGTTAGATTCTGTATTGAACAATAAAGGATTCCAGTACTAATAGAGTCAGATTCACTATCTATGATCAATAAAAATTGAAAATAGATGGGAGACTCCATGGAAGATTAGAATGGAGATGAACAAAATTAAATATTGGAGGAGTAAAGGGATAGTGCATTTTGCCCACATCCTTAGGGAAGGCAATGCACTACCAGATTTTTTAGCTAATGAAGTTATTTCTTTTGCAGGGACAGAAGATCTAAAATACAATTGTTTCCAAGAGTTACCATTGCAAGCTAGAAGGTTACTCAACATCGACAAACAACAAATTCCACAACTAAGGTTCAGCACATTTAGAAATAGGGAGCCAGATTGATGTTAATTATTCAAATTGTCAAACGGGCGGATAAATACATCACATAAAATCAGAAGCAACGATTCAATACAGCAAAACTTCAAACTACATGTAGCCATCTTTTTGATTGATTTTATTTGACCGATGTACAAATAATAAATTTAGAAATGGTGGTATTAGTCTTGTATTAAGCTCATTCCATTGTAAATTTTTGTTTGAACAAAAGTTAATTAAATTCAATTGAGTTCTGTCTTCAGCTCTATAGAGAAAAAGTTAGAAATACCTTTTGAGTTATCTTTTACTTTGCATAGAAAAGCTTATTAAGTTCAACTTCATCTTGGATTTTGATTTCACAGCGTCTGGTGAGAGCTTTGAGACCGCTAAACTTGGAATCGATCCAGAAAATCAGCTCAATCTTGCATTTAAGGAATGATTCAAGTTAGATCTAGCTAACTATTGAAGTTTTAGACTAGTGACGAAGAGAAGTTCAAGAAGAGTTACCTTCATGATTTTCAAAACTGGCGAGCTTGCCTTCAATTAACATCTTCATTGGTGACTTTCTTGCTCCGGCGTGGTTGATCAAGAAGTTGTGTTCTTGACATTACCTTTTCTTGCCTTTGTCTTTTCATTTTCCTGTTTGTCTCTTTTCTTTTTGTTTTTGCTGAGTTTTATTATTTTTTGTTGTCTTTATTGTTTTGTTAGGCTGATGTGGTGGGCTTTTGGGCCTTAACCCATCAGCCTTTTAGTTTGTTTATGTACATATTTACGGAGCTATAAAACTTGAGCCTTTGGTACTTTTGGATTTAAAAAAAAGATCCCAACACATATACATACAATTATAAATCGAGTTCGAGTCTATACACATATAGAGGATGGTTCGAATCTTTACTTAGAAGTTGTGGGGCGTTACAAAAATATATATAATATTCAAGGATCTATGGCATGGAAGAACGTTTAACGTACTTAGTGTATGTATGCGTGTTTATATGTATGATAAATTACATGTGATTTGCATCATTCCATACATTCATCTTTTTATGAAAGATGGATCCCTAAATTATAAATAAAAGTGGTTGATGCATACTTAATCATTATGATTCACCACTTATCACATTGTAAATATTTTTTAGTGAATGCTAAATTCATTCCTAAGATGTTTCATCTCTTAAGTTAAATTGCCAACTTCTCAGGTAAAGCTAATGTCATTTTAGGTATGCTTTCCTTATAAATGAATTACCTTTACTTTCTTTGTATTCATATATTATAGATTCTATATAACTTGTTTGGATATATAATTCGATTTATGATGTTTACTCAAACTTTATTCGTTTGTTATAATATTCACATTTATCTAGTTATTGATGTTATGTCTTGTGAAAATAGATTTAATAATAAATGATGGTTTTGCTTGGTGGATAGATGTTCGATTGGTTGTGCATAACACAAATTTGGATCGAGATACAAATAATTTAACTAGAAAATAGATAGGGATGGAGAATAGACAGGTCGTGAAGGTAGTCATGGAGGCACATAGTTCGAGAATCGATGTGTATTTTGTTATGCCTTTGTAGGTAGAAAAGAGGTTGAGGCTTCAAATGCGGTTATCACATGTACTATTTCATATTTCTATTGACAAACTCTTATTTTATTTGATTAGGGATCTACTTATTCTAGTGTGTCTGCCTATTTTGCTACGTACCTGAATAAGATGTGTGATTCCTTGGTAGTACATATACATGTTTCTACTCATGTATGTGATTTATTAGTGTTGTCGATCTAGTGTTCTGACCTTGTTGGGGTATGATACATGGGTGGACCTTATTATTTTTGATATATTGAATTTTGATGTGATTTTGGGTATGAATTGGTTATCTCTTTATTATACAATTTTGGATTGTTGTGCAAAGATTGTTACTTTGGTTATGTCTGGTGTTCCTCATTTGGTGTAGAAGGGTACATTAACCATGCACCTAAGAGGGTGATATCATTTTTAGAGCAAGGAGGATAGTAGAGAAGGAGCTTTTGACTTACTAAGCACACATTCGGAGATACTAGTGTAGTGGAGTAAGATCATCCTTTTAGTATATCACAATTTCGTTCATTCTAGTAGATACATTTTCAAGAATTAAAAAGCTTGCAATATCAATTTGCAAATATCTCTTATTGAAGGAATATTAAATGACTGGTCATAAGTATTTAATATGAAATTATTGTGATAATTTAATTTGAATTTCATAAAGATTGGAAGGTACATCTTTGTAAAAAGAAAAAAAAGGGTAAATCTAATTGTTGCAACAATATCATTTTCTATTAAATCATGATAAATTATGTTTGTTATGGTTTGGTAATTAACACATAAACTAGAATAAAAACCGTTAATTGTTATACAACAAATATTATAGAACTCAGAAGTCAAGTTTCATTCAATTAGTTAATAATTAATCATTTTGACTGACTGTTTTTACATAAATGATAAGTAGAAAAACGGTGGGAACTAGAATAAATAGTGCAATAGCAATAAATACAAGAAATCTTTATTTAAAGAATGACTTTAGTTTGTTAGTGCTAATTTTCTTTTGAGAAATGAAAATTCGAAAGGGGAAAAATATTTTTCTTGCAGTATATAGATTTTTTTAATAAGTTAACTAATATATATAAATTGGAGAAATCTATTTATAATAACAAAAGGACAATAATCATTAGGGATAATTTCAGATAGCTTCCTCCAGGTTTCGCTTTGTAACACTCATCCCCCGTGGTTTAATATATTGCGTCTACCTCCCTTATTTTGATTTTTGGAAAAAGTTCATTATGTATGAGGCATGCCAAGCTATATTTGTATGAGGCATTATTTGATTGACATATGGACTAGGACCCATCTGCCATATGACAAAGGGCATCTATTAAGCCTTTTTTTTTTACACTTATTTCAATATATTTTTTGTTTTCATTTTTTTAAAATGTTTTTTTTATTCTTAACTAATCTAATTAGTTTATGTTTTTTTTCTTCTTGTTTTTTGTTTTACACTTATTTCAATATATATTTTGTTTCCATTTTTTAAATGTTTTTTTCATTCTTATATAATCTAATTAGTTTATGTTTTTTCTTTTTTATGTAGTGAATTTTGATTTAATTTTTTATGATCACTGTATAAGTTTTTATTCTATTATATTATTTTTTTCCTATTCTATGTTATTTATTCATATTATAATAAATAGTTGTTTGTATTTAATTTTTCGTTTATAAAATCAAGATATAAGTAAAAAAAATTAATTCTAACAATTATTTTTTATTAAAAGTATAAATAGAATTTGTAAAGTCGCAACTTTTAAGGAATAAATTAGAAAAATTATCATTTTTATTTATAATTTCACAAGAAACGTGTAAGGAAAGTAGATAAACAAAATATTTATTAAATTTCACCTAGCTTAAATTTAAGGAATAAAAAATATCGTAAATTGACGGAAAGATTATGTATTTATGTAGGTGTTTATGGATATTTTTCATTTTTGAATTTCGTGAAAATAGTATCAAAACTTATGTAATTGTTTGTCAAGTTCATTGATGCTCTTTCCGTTATATTTTTTTATTGAAGAGTATTTGATGGATTTAAGTGCTAATAAAAACATGAAATGAGAGAAGAATAAAAGAACAAATTAATTTTATACCTTCTTTGTTTTTCATATTAATAGACTACTTTTTCTTTTACAAATTTCTTAAGAAATCATAAATAAAATAATAGTTTTACTAATTTACACCTTTATTTTTTTTTAACTTTATAAATTTTATCTATACTTTCAAACATAATTAATTGTTATAATAACATAGAATTTTTTAATTAATTATATCTTAATTTGTAAATTAACAAATAATTTTATATAACTATTATTAGCAATATAAATAATTAGTATCGAGATGGAAAAATAATGTCAAAATGTTAGAATCAGAATGAATCAGGCAAGAATTTTTGATTTTATACTTTCCATGAATAAAATTATTAAAATATGGTGGTGAAATTATTTGAACAATTTGAAACAGAAATCAAACAAAAATAAAAATAAAAAAGTAAGAGAGAGGGAAAACGTCATAACTGAAGAGAGAGAAATATGAGTTTGGGCCAGTTTTTGAAATGGGACCCAATTATTCATTTGTCAAAATATACATGGAGTCTCATACAAATATTGTCTACCACATCATATTTGTGCCTCATTCATAATAAAAAATTTCTATTTTTTGGTAAGCATTCTTTAAATCTATTTAAAATAAATATAAATTAATTATGATTTGAAAAATTTAACCTTTATATTAATTTTTTCACATTAACACATATTATAAAAAAATGACTTATTTAATAAATAATAATTTAAAAATAAAATCAACACAAAATGAATAAATAGTGCAGTAGCAATAAATGCAAGAAGTTTTTATTAAAAAATAATTTTAGTTTGTTAGTACTAATTTTCTTTTGAAAAATGAAAATTCAAAAGAGGAAAAATATTTTTCTCGCAATATTTAGATATTTTAAAATAAATTAACTAATATATATAAATTGGAGGAATCTATATATAATGACAAAAGTACAATAGTATCATTAATAATAAAACAACATTAATATCTTTCAAGTTTTGGTTGCCAAGCTGTCACTTTAACAAACTTATCATATAATAGATGTGAAATCTACAAGTTAGAAGGTGAGTCTTCGACATATAAATTTTTTATATAGTCTTCATAATTCAGATGAACAATTCAGTGTTATCTCCTCGTTCTGAAAAAAATAAGATAGGTGAAGTTGTCCTCTTTTTGGGGTAAAACTTTTATGTTGTTTAACCTTTAGTATCAACATTTTTTATATTGCTTCCTTTTCAATTTTTGTTTTTCAGAATGTCGACTCATCTAGAACGGATCAAGTGTCTTTTATGTGGGGGAATTGTCCACGGGTATCAAGAATTCATGATTTATATTCAATCTCATCCAATCGACAAAATGGAGATAGACATTGTAGAAGGTTCAAACAATTTAAGTGAACCATTACCAAGACCTTCTGAATCAGTCCAACATGTAAGAATCTTGAGAAGCAAAAGAGCTAATTTACAATCACCATCACCATCGCCGTCATTTCATCCTCGGTGGGTTAGAGGTAATAATAGTGATACAAATGTACTTGTAAACTAACAAAAACCATTATTGCTGCCGACGTCGATGGCACCACTACCACCATCATCCTCATATGATACCCATTTTATTAGAGATAACGATGATGACAAAGGTGTGCATACAAATCAACAACTACCACCACTATCCTCATATAGTGCTAGCTCAATTAGAGGTAGTAATGATGGCAAAGATGTGCATACAAGCCAACAACTACTAACACCACCACCATCATATCTTCATCTCTCAGTTAGAGAAAATGATACTACCATAGGCGTGCAATCAAATCAATTTCAACATACACTTCAACCAACAAAAAAGACATGTGACGAAGATTAAATTCAATAGTTATTGACCTAAATGAAACCCCTCTTGAATTTGAAGGACCAACTATAAATGAGATAAATTTTCTATTTTGAATAGATTTGATCCATCTCAGTTGAAATTCAAACCTCAACTCATTTGTGATAATGAAACTAGTGAAGTGGATCTAAGTTTAAAGCTTTAAGGCCAAGAGTATCTATGCCTAAAGCATTTGCATCCTTTTTGATGATCGTAAATTATTTGAACTGCCAATTGTTTGTATATTCTTATTTTTTTCATTATTTACAAAATATTATTCCCCTTGAAATTTTAATATGCCATTCCTTGGAGTCATTATTTTTTTTTTGTGTATTACCACTATAAATGTCACGCCCCGAGTCTACACCCTAGACATGGCCGGCACTTGAGAACCATTTTTTATCCCCAAGTGAACCCTTGGCCTGGCTGACTAATTAGCGGAAGACTACTAAAGCGATAAAAGGCTTAAAACATAATTTATCTCAACATAACTCAGCTGGAATATCTGAAAATACTCTTTGCAATAATCATAATAGTTTGCAAAACATATTTAATATAAAAAGGGAAAATATTGAGAGACTCCTCAACTCTAATTATTTATGAAGCCTCTAATACTAGGATAGATGTCGGGACAAAACCCATAACAACTCAACAATGACAAGAAAATAATTGTGACATCCTCCGGAAAGTAAGGAGGCTCACCAAAGTTATATGAAGTGCAAAGTGATCTCAACGAAATGCCTGTTGATGATCATGAACACCTGTATATGCATCATAAAAAATGCAGGTCGAATAACATCAGTACATTTGAATGTACGATTATGTAATATAGTTGAGTAAAACAATAACTGAACTGAGGGAATAAAAGCAGCTCAACACTATACCAATACATGAATGTGAAGTGAAAACCCTTTAAACTTTACAATAAGATTTGCAATAAAATCAGTATGAAAATAATATACTTTACTTGTGGGGAGTTTCTCTAACCGACAACCATTACTTCACTTAGCAATGATACACAGTTTCTCCCACGTTGCAAGGGCCATCATATACCTTGTCGGGGTATAAGATGATACTGTAACTATGGATCCATCTAATAGGCCTTTTCTGAGGTAGTGAAGAGTCACACGAAGAATCAGTGTTATCCTATCTTCTCCTATCCTACGCTTGCTACATTTTATGAGATTTTTGAGTTATAATAGACTCTTATCCAATTCGGTGCTCAATATTACTCCCAAAATAATTAATATAACTTTATGCTCAATTCACCCTTTACAAAGAAAGGGACTATTACTTTACTTGCCACTTTGATTTTCTGAAGCATTTTTCAATACATCAACTCTGCTCTTTCTCAACTGTCAAATGGTACATATGAAAATATTTGATTCTCTTTTCAAGGATTCTGTTCAAAACTTACACTTTCAAAACGTATGCTCACGAACTTATCTTTCAAGCCCAAAATCAATATATGAGGAACTTTCATGCAATTTTCTTTGAAAACATAACTTTACTAAATCAATAGGGTTTATGTGATACTAAGCATGAACAAAATTATAACATTCACATGTAAAATAGGAATCAAAACCTCATCTGTTAAAGAACTGAATTCAAATACCAAGAACTATGAATAGATTCTTTAGATGTAACGATTTCTGACTGAATTAAGGTGTAGAGCGTGAGGATGAACTAGTCCAGCACTATTAGTAGCCTTACATACCTGGAAGAATGAAGTTTTTTGGTGAAATCAAAGAAGCTTGAAGAACGCTTGAACCATAGCTTTTCTGCTCTTGAAACCTCGCTCTAATGTCTTAAAGTGTTAATGAACGTAAAAGAATTGACTAACACTTTCTAACCCTTTAATTAGGCATAAAATATTATGGTTTAGGCTTAGAATAGAGGTTAAAACGACGTAATTTAAGTACCAAACGCATAGGGGAAAGACCAAAATGACCCCAACTTTTAAAATTGAAAAGGTGCCTAAAACAAGCGGTTTCACGGACTGTTTAAGGCTTCACAGTCCGTGAAACTCTTCACGGGCCGTCTAGCCGGTCGTGAAGCTTCACCTGCCCAACAGTATTTCACTAAAATGATCATAACTTCTTACTCCGAACTCGAAATGAGGCAACCTTGATGGTGTTGGAAAGAGGACTCAAATACCTTTAATTTGATAGGTCATGAGCCACCTAATTTATTTTTACTGACATATATGATCGTTTGAAGTTGACCCAAAACTTAAAACTGTTGAAGACCCTTTCATGGACAGCTTCACTGCCCGTGTGAAGCTTCACGAACCATCCAAGTGTTTATGAACCCTCATGGGCGTTGGTTCAACTTCATAGGTGACTTCACGGTCCGTGCCAAGCTTCATGGCCTGGTCCATGGCCCATGCAACTCAAAACAGCTCATAAAACCCTTAGTAACAAGACATTCAAGTTTAACTTTCAAAACTAAAATCTATTGTCATATATGTTGGTACCTTTCATTGAGAGTTCTATGTATTACGTAACAGTTTTTTCTATTATAGATAAATTATTGTTTAATTAAATAGAAGCCATCAAAATGTCAGTTTGTGGTACTTGTTATAATCATAACTAAAATAAAATCTATAGTTTAATTGAACGGGATTGACGTATAATTTCTCTACCCCATGGATATTCTTAATGTTGTTTCAAAATGAAATAGCTCATTCTCTAATGAAGGAAAATAAATGACTTATCCTAAGTATGTACTATGTCAACTATTATCATAATTTTAGTTCTAAATTCAATTTTATGTATTAACTTAAACAAATTATTATATAAAAACTAACATTACTAAATACATGGATTTCCAATTTAATTTTGTTGGAATCCATCAAAAATTGACGTGTCAAAAATATCTCTGATGTATTTTTTTTTATAAAAATCTCATCTTTACTATGACATTCCAATGGACACTCTCGCCGAAAATTCACATTTTTAGTAGTGTAATATACAACAATGTCATTTCTTATTAAATTCATTGGGAAAAAAAATTGTTGTAGTGCAACTTTGTTGCAACAATGATTTATCATAATTTAGTGTTGTTATTTCTTTACAAATAAAATTCTAAGATATATTTTTTTAGAACTTTATTTTTATTCTTTAGAACAATTATTCACTTGAAACTGCTCCAATGTCCTTTATGTTATTAATAACATTTAAATTCACTCTTCAAACGGATAAAGTGTATACAATCGTATGCAATATAATTTGCCCAACTATGAGTCGAGATCGAATCTTAAATAGAACAATATATAGGTGCTCTATGACTAGCTTGGGTATTTGATTTGATATAATTGTAACACCTAATACTTTCATACTAATACATATTGAAGATATAGATCATGATGAATTAGGATGAGATGTGTGACAATAAAATGAGTGTACTGCCATGCTCGATATATCGTAATTTTATTTTGGATTTCAACACATCTAACACTTGTCTATCTGGGTTCAATAGAAGATGTTGCACAAGTTCTACCTAAGGAGACAATATATTTTTTAAGTGGTGGCACACCATCAATGAGTATGATGTGGTACCCAAAACATTAAAGTTCACCGCGATAGGCACCATGCCATGGTGAAAGAAATAAAGGATTCTGAGATTTATACTAAGAGTGGGACGTACTAGACACCACAATGCGATGCTCAATGTAGTAAAGTTCACTATAACGGTCACCATGTTGCATTGAAAATCATTGGGAATAAGAGTTTAGAGAAATAGACCAAGTATATATATGCAATAGGCCCTGCAACACGACACACTTAGTAGTGAAGGTCAACGCGATGGTCACTACAACACACTACCCAAGCCACTGCAATGATGACCGTGACATGGTGAATGCCCGAGCGTAGTCCAAGTCTAAAATTACTACTTAGTTTGAACTTTTCAAACTTTACACTTGTCCTTTTTTGGAGAGCTAACACGAGTATTCTGTCATCTCAACACTTTTCCACACTACGGTAAGTCTTCATACGCTAATCTAAGTGTTTTTAACACCATATACAAATTTGTAATGCATTTCTAATCAATTACCATAGGATCCTCGAAGTAATTATTCTAAAAAATGTCAAGCTTAGAGGTTGGAGAATATTGATTCTTTATCCATAATAATAAATTATTTGAAGTATCTAATGATCTCTCTATGTACGACAATATATTTATTTTTTCCCACGCTATGCTATTTATGTCTATGAGTTTTCCCGTTGAACAAATTAGGATCGATGATGAAAATCTTACGTATCTGTTCTTGGTGATTCGTTATGAACTTCAGGATCTCTCTATGTTATTATTTATTCTTTATGGTATTCTTGTTCAAAGAATCTATTTACTTTCACTATGAGGTTTTACAAGTATGAATTATTATTTTATATTTTTTCTTCAAAAGAAAGAACACCATGATTTCTCTTTAGAATATGAAATTTATGACTTATGACATGACTTAGACAACTTCAACTTATGAAATATGATCTATAAACTTATGGTCTTTGTAACAGCACTAACTATGATTATTAGCTTATGAAGCTAAATATGGTTATGACCTAATCTATATATGTATTGAACAAGAGTAGTATTGATAACCGAGAAGACATAAGTCTACAAGACAATGACTAAAACTACGCAAACAAATGTATGATTAGAACCATTATTGGTTCGAATGAATAGTACATAATACCTTGAGGTGTGACTTATTATAGATCCTTTGCTAGCAAAATATATTATGTATGTCTCATACCCCGTTAATGTATGAGATGGTTTAGATGATCAAGTAGAGATTAGACTCCATGTTCTTACATGATGGATTTAGTTCGGTTAGTTTGAAAATCTCTCATAATGAACTTAATGATGACAAAAGATATACGTGAAAGTCAACCTGATGATGATATGAACTTTTTTTTTTCAAGATTTGACTATGTTTTCTTGAGCTGCCATCTTCTTTAGTTATGCTTGATGTTTCATTCATCTCTTTTACATACAATACAATTTCAAATTTACTTACGTCCCTTGTCGGAGACACTGCATTTTAAATAATGCAGATTTAGGTACTCTGATCGAGCAACGTGCTAGGTTCTACTCACTCAGCTATTGGTGAGATCCCTTTTCTTTTGGGGCATGACATTTATTTCATCTTTTTAGTTGTGCTTATAGGTTTGGTCTTTCCCCCGACGAAAGAATTATTCGTATTATGTTAGAGACTTCATAGATTGGTCTAGTCTAGTACGTTCATTCATGATGTAAACTTAATTATTTTTTTTATGTATGGAGTATTTTAATTTTTGTTAATTAAATAAAGGCTTACCAATGAAAAAGAATTGGTCTTATTATATGCATTGTAACACCTTATTCTTCTGCATATGCTAAAAGTTATGTCATGTAGCTGGTTCGCTTAGGCAAATTTGAATCGTGATAAATAATTTTTTTAGAGATGAAAATAACATGTGAAAAGTATTTTTATGTACTGAACATTCATAGGTATAGAAATCATTTTATCAAAAAGAAAAATATTTAACTTTCTACTTTGAGAAAAAAGAACGAATTCAGAAAATGTTGAGTAGATTGTCATTTTAGTATATTATGACGTCGTTTCTTTTGGTAGGTACATTTTATAACTAAAAAGCTTGTAATATTACTTCAATCTTCATAATTAGTCATAATGGAAGAATAATAAAAGACTTGTCATAAGTATTTACCACAAAATTATTGTGATAATCTATTTCTATATTCATCAAGATTGGAAGGTTTTGAAAAATATTCAGAAGAGGAAAAAGCATTCATCTCACAATGTTTAGATTTTTTTAACAAGTTAATTAATATATATAAATTGGATAGTATATCTATAAAGGAAAACAAAATATTATAAATCTCAAGTTTTGATTACAGAGCTATCACTTTCATAAACTTACCATTATAAGAGATGTGAAATCTACAGGTCCAAAGGTGAGTAGTGCACTCACCTATAAATTCTTCATACACTGGAGTTGTCATGCACAATCCAATCTCATCTCCTTGTTCGGAGAAAATCATATAGGTGAAGTTAACCTCTTTTTAGGTAAAAAGTTTATGTTGCTTGACCTCAAATAATAATATTATTGACATTGCTTCCTTCTCTATTTTGATCTTTAAATGTTAACTCATTTATCCCTACTCCGTTGTCATTTTTGCGGGCCAATTTTTTTTACGATTATCAAGAACTATTAAAACATGTTAAATCTCATCAAATACAACAATAAAAGGAGATTCAGACTGTACAAGGTTCATACATAGTTAGTTTACCATTATCAAAACCTTCTAAATCGGTACAACATGTAGGAATCATGAGAAGTGAAAGAGCTAATTCACGATCACCACTACCACCACTACCGTTACTTCATCCCCGTTGTGTTAGAGATAATGATAGTGATATAGATGTGCATGGAAACCAACTACCACCACTACCGCTACCTCCGCTACCATCCTCATTAGATAGTTAAAGTTGCCCTCTGTTAAGGTAAATTTTTATGTTGTTTGACTTCAAATATTAACATTTTTTTATGCTGCTTCCTTTTCAATTTTGTTTTTTAGAATGTCATTGGTTCATTTCCTTTATGTGACAAAAGTGTTTACGACTATCAAGAATTTATGAAACATGTTCTATCTCATCCAGTTGACTATCAAATGTAGATAAACGTAGTAGAAGGTTCAAACAATCTAAGTGAATCATCACTATAACCTTCAGATTCGGTCCAACATGTAAGAACCACGTAACACCTCGAAAGTGTAAAATTCATTAGAAGTTGAAAAGTTTTAGAAAGTATTGTTGTTTTAGGTTTGTACTATGCCATGTATGGCCGTGTAAGGTTCTACGACCCGTGAATGCCCAATTGTGGTTAGTGCTTGAGAATTTCATAAAATTTCAAGTCTCAGATCAAATTATATGAGCCACCAATACGACTTGTGGATAGATTGACGAGTCGGAGTTGGTATCGTGGTAATAGCCTTCAGAAAGTTGAACTTTCAGGACTTGGGTTCTATGATTGGCTAGCATGAACCATAGAAGAAAATTCAGCCTGTACAAAGCAGTTTGTTGTTCAAGTCGTGAGCTCAAGTGGTTTTCTAGACCATGGGTATACGAGGAAGTTTGACAGGTCGTCGAATGGAATACGATTCATGGACCTTGGTTCATGGATTTTTATTAGAGATGTGGCTTTTAGTATTTACCCAATAAATGGACAATACGGCCCATAGTGATGTATACGAACCGTACAAAGTTCTTGTGGAATTTCCAGACAATTCTTTTCTCAGAGTTATCTTGGTCTTTTCATACTCTTTCATTTCCTATACTACGTCGCTTCTAGCCTATTTTGAGGACCTATAACCGTTTCTAAGACTCAAACCCTCCCCATTCATTCTTATTCTCTCAATAACCTCAAGTCTTCTTCGAATTCTCCAAGCTTTCCCTCAAGGTGAACTTGGATCCTCAAGCTTCAAGTCTCCTTTCCAGATTTCAGTCTAGGGTTCATCAAGGTATGTGGGAAATTCATCATTGGTTCCTCTTCATCCATTATGTCCCAAAGAAACCTCAAATTTTTCCTTTTATGATTCTTGCTCAATTCTAGGGTTTCATGATGTTCTTATGGGTGAAATTGTATATAAGTTCATTCATCATGATTCAATCATATTTCAATCTTTTCAATGATATTTACATGAACTCATGCTATATAAGTATTTTATGATTATGAACTAAGCTATTTTGATATGCATGCATTATGATTTAAAGATTTTATGAATCAATGATAATTTTAGATAATGTATCAAACATGTTTTATGAAATAGAGTGCTTCCGATTTAATTACTTCTCATTATGAAAGATGACATGATTTAAAAGCTTTAGTTAAGTGTCTCTTATGAGTATGTTATGAAATCATGGTTTAAAGGAGTTATTATATGATTATGAAGTTTATGAATAATTTGGTATTACAAGATTCTTACCATTTCAAAGATTATGAATATGAATATCATATAATTATGCATGCCTTCCATTGGGAGTTCACTTAGCACCAAGTGGACCTTGGGTTAAAGGCTTACCTGTTAATAGAGGCCTGAGACTTTTAGAAGCAATTCTCTTGTCCCAGAACTACGTGCCACATTAGGATATTTCTTAGATAGACACTAGATAATGGATCCACCTAAAATCATGTTTATGGTCCTTACCTTGGTAAGTAGGACACTTTTTTTTTCGGTTTGAAAACAATACACTGAACTCCTTGTTATAGCTCACATGGTTTAGATCGATTAAAAATGGTATCTCCCACAAAAGATTATGATTTACTTATGCTATGATTATGTGTCACGACCCAAAGTACACCCTAGTCATGACATGGCGAATAGAATCCCGAGAGGTCCTAAACAAGTCACTTGATATAATCATGACATAAAATAAATACAATAAGAGAGAATAGTCAATCAAAGTCTCGTATCATAAGAAATCTAATCATAAGTGTGGAATACTAAAACTATGTCTAACATAGCCTTTCTAACATCATAAGAATTGTTGGGATGTAACTCGTACAC
This sequence comes from Solanum tuberosum, assembly GCF_000226075.1. NCBI lineage: Eukaryota > Viridiplantae > Streptophyta > Magnoliopsida > Solanales > Solanaceae > Solanum > Solanum tuberosum. The sequence goes on from NW_006239460.1 coordinate 20,519, forward strand.
CATATACAAGTTGAAACAAAAAACATAAACTGAAAGAACTAAAATATCAAAGATATTGTCTTCAGAGCATGAGGACTCACCAATCCAAGTAGTCAAGTTGAGCAGTCCCGATCTAGCCAAGAGTGGGAGGAGAAGTGTCGGATCCTATATTATAAAATAATATAGGCACAAGTATGCATTAGTACATGGAGTGTGCTAAGTATGGGGAAATGCATGAAAACATAAACATGATCATTTGGGTATTTTAAACATGATATGCATGACCAAGCTAAAACATAGTAAAAACCATTAAAGAGAAATCATAAATCATGAACAAGGTCAATTCATACTTAAAACATAATGAAAACTTTCATAAAATCTTTTGAAGGTAACATAGTTTTTTTTGGTGGTATTTTATCTTTAACCAACAATAAACCATGTGAGCTATAACATGGAATCTGATGTAACTCCCACACAGATAAGGGAAAGTCTACTTGCCAAGGTAGAACTTTGTATCATATCATTAATGATATGTGGACCACTAGCTAGGTCATTTAAAATAATCCTACGGGGAACGTACTTTGGGACTAGAGATTGATACTAGAGACTAATTATACGTACTTAGAATTCCAGTAACGCTCCATGCAGAACTTGACAACTTACTCACGAATATTTCATGATCTTGTAAGCTCAAGTTAGCACTTTGAAACTCAGATCGCTAAGAAAATGAAGAAAGACAAATAGAGCTTTTAAAGAAGGCATTTTTGTATTACTTGGAAAATGATTTACACTTGGATGGTTCTTGCTTTACAAATGAGAGCTCCTCTATATATACTACTCTCCTAGGGGTTAAAGTATAAATAAAAATTACTATACAAGTCCCTATATATTTACAATCTAGTCCTTCTTCTAGAATTCTCTCACGCCTTGAGAATTCTAAAGCTTTCCAAGAACATATCTTGAATATTCTAGAGTATTTCGCAAACCTCTCCAAGACTCTAGATTTTTCCCCTTAGGCTAGCTCACTTATGCTTTGATTTTATGCCTAAGTGATATAAGAAACTGGCCGGCCATGACACTCTCCCCCACATGATGTTGTATGAACAACCAGATCTACCCTTCTTGCAAGCGCGACCAGTATGACATTGACTCAATTAATGCCTCTGTATAACTCTTTAGAAATCACGTCGTTATCCTCTTCCAGGACCTTTATGCATGGTGGAAAAGTCCCTTTAGAATTATTATTTTTAGTCACATTTGCAATAGTGGTAATGAACATCAACTCCTTCTTCTTGAGGCCCTTCATAAGCTGCATGGTCTATAGTTGAGTTTGGTCTTCCGTCTTTGGTACCTTAATGAGCGGCACCATACATGATCCTTCTTGCTCCATGACCGTGAGTCGCTGGAGGTAAGGATCGGTCATCAAGTGACACTTCTGGAATAACTCCTGCCCAAGAATGATATCAAAGATATCTAAAAGGGTGACAATAAAGTTGGTTTTACCTTGCCACATGCCTAACGTGATGCTTACTCCATGAGCGACTCTTTACATAGAGTTGGTGGTGCGTTGACCGTCTTTAGGTAGGTGTTATCTAGGTTGTAACTCAATCCCAACTTTGTTGATGTGGTCTTGTTCATGATGATGGCCTCCTCACTTGTGTCGACCATAACATGAGTGGGTCATCCATTGATCAGTCTACAAATTGTGCATCGTATTCTTTTGGCCTCTCTGATTGCTTTGTGATAGCTCCGCATAGTCCAATCAAGCCCAACTGCATTGTGTCTGAACCTTGCCCTGGTTCTTGTGCCTTATTCTCCTTCCATTCCCATAATATGGCACCAAGGCTTTTCAGTTCAGGGCATCTTGCATAGCCATAGAACCCACCGTATATGTAGCAACCATTTCTCTTTGTAGTCTCTGCCTTCCTCTCCATATCGCTTTGACGTCCAGACTTCTTGCCATCAAACTTACATGTTTCATGATTCTTGGATGTAGTTGTTGTTCCTTGATTTTTCCATGATCTCCCCCAACTTTGTCACGACCCGGGAGCACCCCCAAGTCGTAACAAGGCGTACTCGACCCCGAAGGGGTCTTATACAAGCCACATAGTCATTCATTGCATTCAATAATGAAAATAGTGCGGAATAATAAAAAAACTTATTTACATCCACACATTTAAACTTCTTAAAACAACTTTAAAAACACACAGCGGAAGTCTAAGTCTCACATGGCCATCTTAGACACAAACAAAAACATAAGTAGGGACA
>NW_006239460.1:25134-31505 GCF_000226075.1 Solanum tuberosum
TGCTACTGGAATTTGCTTTTTCTGCCGGACAGATTTTACGAAAATGGGCATAACTTCTTCGTCCGAACTCCGAATGAGGTGAAACGAAGTGCGTTAGGTAGCTAACTCAAATGGCTTTCCATGGATATATTATTGGCCACCCAAATAATTTGTGTTCTAGGAGATATGACCCTCCAAAGTAGACCCTCGAAAAGGCTTCACTTGGAAATTTCGGATTTTGATACGGTTGCTCTAAAATTTGGGTTAGACCCATTTCCCACTCAATTTGACCCCCTAAACAAGAATATGAAGTTGGATTTTCAAAAAACGAAACGGATCTTTTTATATACAGCTAAACAAGTTTCCGGTAACTTCCGAAGCACAATTTTAAGAACTTTTGGGTCAAATTCAAATATAATCATTTCATTAAGTTCTCGACTCCAAACTCACATGTGAGGCTCTAGTTTCACTCTATCATTTTCCGAGTCGTTACAAACTTGGTAATGACTACCTCTTATCTCCACTCCTTTGGCACCATCAATAGTCCTGACTTATCGGCGTTCCAACTCCGTCCTGGCCAAATTTTGCAGCCCATCCATGAAGTGGAACATCATATCTTCATCTATGAGGTTAGGAATATAAAATGTGATAGTGGTGAACTCTTTCACGTACGCTCGTGTGCTACCCGTCTACTTCAACTACCTAAACTTGTGCTTGGACTCATAGATGACGTCGTTAGGGAAGAAAACCTTCTTGAACTCCACTTGGAATTGCTCCCATGTGTTATTAGTGCAAAGGTGTTCCCCTATTTCTGACTCTTTACGCCTCCACCATAGCATGGCCATCTCCGAGAGGTACACCACCACAATGTTGATCTTGTTCTCATCACTCTTCAACTTGTTACACTTGAAGTAATTCTCCCAATGCCACTGAAAATTCTCCACCTCTTGCGTGTCACATACGCCTTTGAACATTGGTGGCTTGGGAGCCTCGATCTTGGCCTCCCTATCCCCATTGGGTGTAGTAGATCCTTCAACTTTCATTCCTCTCTTGAGTGCTTCCATCTAGGCCTTCATGGTTTCAGTCATGCTTAATGCCTCCATGAGCCGAGACTCCAAGAAAGTGATGATTTCCTTTATTTCATACTCTACATACCTACCCACCTCCAACTCTTTATGGATGTTGTCATTCTCTTCAAGGGTGAAATCCTCGAGAATCTTAAACTTGTCATCAACATTGTTCAAGCGCTTGCCTAAGATCTCCACAACCTACCTCTTCGTGTCAACCTCAAGATACATTCTACTTCGGGCGTGCACGTCAATATCCTCCTCACCATGTTCATCGTCACTTGTTTTAGTGGTCAAAGATGGTTGAGATGTAAGAGCTTCACTTGTTGTAGGGTCGAGCAACAATTCCTCACTGCTCTTAAGGTGATTCCTTACCTTTTGGTGCTTCTTTACACCATCCAGCATGATGTTGGTGGTGCTAGCAGCGTTGGCGTCTTCTTAGTTGGCCATTCCCTAAGTGTCAACCTTTGTTCTAATACACGTTGTCATGAATTTAGACTTCCACTAACGCTCCGTGCGGCACTTGAAAACTTACTCACGAATCTTTCACGATCTTGTAAGCTCAAGTAAGCCCTTTGAAACTTAGATCGCTAAAAGAATGAAGAAAGACAAAGAGAGCTTCTAAAGAAGACTTTTTGTATTGCTTGGAGAATGTTTTACAATTGGGGTCGAAATATGGCTTTCAAATTAAATTCTGAATTAGTGGATGCTGCCAAAGGGAGTGGCGATGCCATATACAAAAAGGAAGAGACTCATAGAATGGAAGATGCACTTTATTTGAAGACAGTGATGGTGCAAATACATTCTGTGGTTTTAACCCAATTCAAGTCGAAGAAACTTATTCAATGGTCACCGCTAACCGGTTTTGGTCCCAAATCTTTGGGATTGCTTTTTTCAATAAACGTTGGTTACATTTCTTTATGTTATTTGTACCAGTAATCGGTTTATGGATAAGTGCTCTTGGAGTAGGTTGGTTCTTGCTTGGTTGCTTTACAAATGAGAACCCCTCTATTTATACTACCCTCTTAGAAGCTAAAGTATAAATAAAAGTTACTAGTCAAGTCCCTACATATTTACAATCTAGACCCTCTTCTAGAATTCTCTACAAGCATTGAGAATTTTAAAGCCTTCCAAGAACATATCTTGAATATTTTAGAGTCTTCTGTAAACCTCTCCAAGACTCTAGATTCTTTCCCCTAGGCTAGCTCACTTATGCTTTAATTTTATGCCTAAGTGGGATGAGAAAGTGGCGGGTCATAACACTACTCTATTTGAGCCTCCACCTGAAAGTCCTCTTAGTGTTAGGTTAAATCCCAATGGAATTAGTCATAATCATATTCATTTTGTCATACTTGGAAAAACATAATTAAACAACCAATTCAATCATAAGTCATCATAGAGTAGCTCCTTTATATCATGATTCATTGCATAAGTGAGAAAACCTTTCACAATCATGATTTCATAATATGTGAGAAAACTTTTCACAATTCAGTGATACTTATCTCAAAAGCATCCTTAGTTCACAAAACATAATTTTCGAAAGAGATGCATAGCTTTCATAAAACCTAATTCATAAATTCATAAGCTTTCTTCATAAATTCATCATCTTAATAAAGTAACAAGCATGGGTCCATATGAAATCAATTGAAAATCATGTAATTAAATCAAATCATGCATAATAAGGTTAAAATCAAACAATTGAATTATAGTTAATAGGACCTATGGAGATTTGCATGAAAACCCTAATCAAATTGGGTGAAATTGAATTAGGAGATTGAGATTCTTTTAGGACCCAATGGATGAATATAATCCATTGGTTAATTCTCACATGCCTTGATATCAAAGCCTAGCAAAACAATAGAAAGAGAAGACCTTGAAGCTTGAAACCCTATCTTTCTTTCTTGAAATTGAGAGAGAATTGGATAGGATGAACTTGGATGGAATTGGGAATTTGAGAGAATGATAGGGTTTGGGTATTTTTAGGAATTAAAAGGTAGTTATAGAACTTAGAAATAGGATTAAAAGACATAGTATTGGTATTAATTGCATAGAAAAGACCCCCAAATACTCTTAAGAAATAACTGCTAGACGTGACCTACGGTGTGGACCTACGCTACGTAGGTCTTTTTACGGCCCATACTAGTTAGTCGTAGATTTCACTTACTGGGACCTAAATTCATTTAACTTCCCAGGAGACCTTTCTACGGTCTGTCGTCTAGTGTACGGTCTGTAGACCCCTTCCCTAGAACCAAAGTTCAAGTCTAAAATTTCACTTAGTTTGGGTCCCTTCTATGAATGATTCCTACAACCCGTCAAACTTGGTACGACTCATCCTGTTCACTCATAGGTCAAACATCAGAAACTTATAATTTTCAAAACTCAACCTAAGTTCTACAAATAACCTTCTACGGCCCGTAGAACCTCCTACAGTCTGTAGATGGGACTCGTAGACCACAACATCAGTGTCCAGAACTGACATTTTCCTTTTTAATCCAACTTTCTAATTTCTGAGGTATTACAATATCTCTTCTTTGGAAATATTCGTCCTCAAATGGGACTTAAACTAGCATGAATAAAGTAAGAGAGAAACTAACAACCCATCATGAATGCAAATCTCATCATAATGCACATAAACAAGGATAAATCACTCCAAGCTAAATCATAACATCAAAATCAAGTTTTTTTCATGAATATGCATGCATATGGAAACATGAGAATGACTAAAATGCGTGAATCTGAAAAAAGGAACCATGAGAAACTAATACCTCAAGCTAGAACACAAACGGAGGAAAAAAGATGAGGATACTTGGACATCATATCGACTTCGATCTCTCAAGTAGCAACCTCGACTAATTGATTTCTCCAAAGAACTTTCAGGGAAGCAACTAGTTTATTTCTCAACTTCTAAACCTGTCGGTCTAAAATCTCAACCGGTCATATGAAAGACTTTCTTTAACTCTTAAACTTGCCAAAGGCACAATGGAGATCAGATCTCCAACACACTTATTCAATAAGGAGACATGAAATACCAGATGTACCGATACTAAGTTAGGTAACTGAAGTTCATAAGTAACTTTACCAATACGCCATAAAATCTGATATAGGCCCACATATCGGGGACTAAGCTTCCCTTTCTTTCCAAACCTCATCACACCCTACATGGATGAGATTTTTAAGTAAACTCAATCATTAACATCAAATTCAAGCTCTCTTCTTCAAACATCAGCATAAGTTTTTGTCGACTCTGAGCCGCTTTCAACCTTTCATGAATAGTCAAACCTTTTTCATAGCCTCATGCACCAAGTCGGGCCCTATAAAAAATAACTCACCAACTTCAAATCAACTAATAGGAGACTTACATCTCCTACCATAGAGAGCCTCAAATTTAGTCATCCGCTATTATTATAAGAAAATCAATCAAAGGTAAACGATCATCCCAATTTCCCTTGAAATTAATTACACAAGCTCTTAACATATCTTCTAAAGTCTGAGGATGAAAATTCGTGCTAAGCTTCACTTGAGTACCAAGACCTTTGTAAAACGACATCCAAAACTGAGATGTAAATTGAGTACCACAATCGTAGATAATCGATAAAGGAACTCAATGCAACCTCACCATTTCTAGGATATAAAGCTTGGTGTACTCTTCGACTGAAAATAAAGTCTTTACGGGATGAAAGTGAGCTGATTTTGTCATTCAATCCACAATAATCCAAATTGAATCAATCTAATGGTGAGTACAACGTAAACTCATAATGAAGTCCATATTCAAATTTTTCCACTTTCATGCAGGAATACTAATGTCTTAAGCTAAACCACCGAGTTTCTGATGCTCAACTTTCACTTGTTGACAATTCGAACATCTTGCCACAAATTTCACAATATCCTTCTTCGTCTATGTCACGACCCAAGCCTAGGGCCTAGACGTGACTGGCGAATGGGGAACTCGAAGGAACCCCAAACATGTCTCATAGCGTATCATTACACATCCTTGGTCGCGGAAGCAATTAAATGACCATAAGCGATAAGCATAATCAAGGGGGAAATCGGGACTAAGGGAGCAAGAGAAAAAAAAGAGGAATGATACATCAATACCATAGATGAGTCAAGCTCAAGCATAATACACAACTTGTCCAACACCACCTCTAAACATGGGTACTTAGCGGGGGCCAAGACAAACTACCGGGCTCACCCTATGGGGCGCATGAGAAGAACCTTGGCCTTGATGAAACCGGCCTCCCCTTCGACTTTGGAACTTTCCCTCAAAACGGTCCCTCTTGGCCTCATGCACCCTCCTCTTCCTCAACTTCTCCTCCTCCATTTGTTCGGCATAGACCATCAAGCGGGACAAGTCCATGTCACTGATCAACATTGCGGACCGGCATTCTTCACTCACTAGGTCGGACACACCCATCACGAATTTGTTCATTCTAGATCGTGAGTCGGCAACCAAGTGTGGAGCATATCTTGAAAGTTGGTTAAACTTGAGGGCATACTCCCTCACACTCATAGACCCTTGTTTTAAATTCATGAACTCCACCAATTTGGCTTCCCTAAGCTCAAGAGGAAAGAATCGATTAAGGAAAGCCGTTTTCAACTCTTCCCAATGCACCACATAGTTTACCCCCTTCTCTTCCTTCCATTGGTTGTACCATATTTGGGCCACTCCTTTTAGTTGGTAGGCCGCCAACTCCGCCTTATCTTCTGACTTCACGCCCATGATAGCTAATATCTTGAGGACTTCATCAATGAACTCTTGAGGGTCTTCATCTAACTTAGACCCATAGAATTCCAGGGGATTCATCCGCACGAAGTCTCTCACCCGATATGCGTAGGAGACTGAGGGGCTTGGGCCCCGTGGTTGGCTTGATTAGCCATAGCTTGTGCAAATAAAGTAAGGGCATCCCGAAGATCCCCATTGGTCCGTTGTTCCTCGGGTGCGCGGGCTCGTCTTCCTCTTGTATTAGGCATGATCTAGCAAAGCAAAGAACAACCGTTAGGGAAGAACTTAATTCAACTCTACAGCACGACTTAGAACATGGAGAAGGGAAACATTTCCTAAAACGTCTCATAGCCTCCTACTCATAGTTGTGGTGCACAACACAACCATGAATCGGACTCTAATCAACGCGGTGTGTTGGACTCCGAGGATCTATCAACCTAGTGCTCTGATACCAAGTTTGTCACGACCCAAGCCTAGGGCCTAGACGTGACCGGCGAATGGGGAACCCGAAGGAACCCCAAACAAGCCTCATAGCGTATCATTACACATCCTTGGTCGCGGAAACAATTAAAATGACCATAAGCGATAAGCATAATTAAGGG
>NW_006239460.1:33182-46522 GCF_000226075.1 Solanum tuberosum
GGAAATTTTGGATTTTGATACGGTTGCTCTAAAATTCGGGTTAGACCCATTTCCCACTCAATTTGACCCCATGAATAAGAATATGAAGTCGAATTTCCAAAATCATGCACGGATTTTGAGATATATGGAAATTACAATTATAAGTGTTTCCAAAGCACATTTTCGGGCATTTTTGGGGTCGTTTCAGTCTAATTCCACCAATAAACCTCTCGTAAATCGTGGTACATCTTGGTGGCTCCCGGGTGAATAGAATACCAAGAACTTTGAGCTTCTGTCAAAATCTAATTCCTTGACTCATCAACATTCGAAACACATAATCGACCTTGGTATCAAAAGACAATATCTCCCCCTTGGGAGAAAGCCTCAGTGGATTTTTCAGATACCAACTTCTTTAAATCAACCATAATCAGATAAAGATCTTGCTTAGCCTTCACATCCTATATAAGGGACGATGTCGAACTCTTCCCAGCAATCACACTTCCTTTATTAGAATCAACCACGCGAACACCCAATCGGGTCAATCTATGAACATCACAAACTAACTCTTTCTTACCATCCTCAACATGAGCAACACTTTTCATTAATAGTTGACTAAGAGTATCCGCCACCACGTTCACATTATCCATATGATAAAGAACACTCGTGTCGTAATCTTTCAATAACTCAAGTCAGTTCAAGAAAATCACATATCCACAATTCTCTTACTTCTACCAATATCAAATTACTCTGTAATATTCGATGTAGTCATCCACCCCAATAAATTAATGCATACAACATTGCCCACTTTTCATATCCCACCACCTCCAAGTATTTATTCACCCTAATATCATTTGCTCAATCTTATTCATTATTCTATCAAAATCATATTGTGTATATGCATTCATCATAGTGTATAATACCTCACTCCATTGCTAATTTGATTTTCTAAATTATTGCATACATTGGCCCACAAGTGTCATATGCATGCGTAATGCTACATATTATTGTATACTTTAGAAACAACCTTTATAATGCTCTTATTTTGTTGGATACAACAAACATATTCTCTCTTTCTTCATATACTTCTTTGAATTGTTAAAAAAAAAACACGTCCAAGCAACATCATTTTCGGAAACAATGAATATGTAGGGTAGAGGTAATATATTACATGTTATACAATAACAATGTTATGTTCAAATTTTAAATCTCATGACATTGTATTCACATATAACAAATACATGCTCCATTTCTAGATGAAATGAAAGCACCAGTATATGTTGATTTTAGGTGGCTAGCATCTACAACAACGATTGTCCTACAATAATCGAACCCCTTTATAGAAGCATGCAATGATATAAACAAATACAAAGATTCATTTACAGGTGTTTTCTTCATCCGAATACAAGGTACATTTATCCGATATATACAAGTATCCAGGAAACTTCTTGTATGATGCAACTAGTTGCCCCATCATAGAATCCAATGCCTTTTCCTATGCTTGCCACGCCCAAATGTAGGTAACGTCAACCCCCAATTCCAATTTCATGTCGTCTATGATATTCTTTGGATTGTACTTCCTCTTATGATTCCTCAATTTAGGTGTGATAATGCCTTCAATCAATTCACTTGTTGCCGGTCCTTGTGAGTATATCCAATCCTTTAAAGGACATGCTTGATAATTGTTGAAAATTCTAATTCTAAACATTTTGGACTTGTTAATACTGGATACCTTTATTAACCATTTGCATTCTTTAGAATTACATACAAGTGTATAACTACAAATACAATTTGAAAAACATTTGGTGTCGACTAGTTACTATGTTCAATAATGAATAAATTTCAATTCAATAAAATATAATGACAATTTACCTAATAGAGTTTGATCTCTCCACCAAGAATTGGAACCTATTCTCAATAGAATACTTTGTCATCGCATCCTTCAATGCTGACTTGTCAATGTATATTTGATCTACCATTACTTCCTATTGATTTCTGTTGGTAATGATCAAATTGTTGACACCATCAAATACGTCCACTGAGTTATTGTCTATTGTTTCAATCAAAGACAATGTATCACTTGTATCAATTAATCCACGATTTTATTCAAGCCGCATCACATCTCCTTAAATAGTAGTTTCCCCAAATTCATAGTAAACTATATCCATATTGAAAGTACTTACACACAAGGGATATACTTCAAATCTTGTGCTCACCTTTTTAACTGAGCATATATCCTGGCATCCATGTCGTTGCGTATTTCCATAGGAGCATCATTATCTTCAATTTTGTATTTGATTTTGATACACCATGTAGTTAAATCTATATTTAATTTATTCAAAGTTAGATTGACTAAATCGGAATACGAAGCATATTCCTTCAGCACTATACCATCAATAATATTCGATGTAGCAATTTTTTTCATTCCACTTTTCTGAATGTCTGATCAATACAGTTATGCTTGTCATTGAATTGATCTATTCAAAATCAATATAATTCAGGTTCATAATTAAATATTAATCTTCCACAAAATCAATGAATCAATTTATCTAAACCAAATTTGGGAATACCTGTATGACACCTAGAAAAGAACAATGTAGACAGCTAAAGATTTTGAATATCTTGTATCTCAATTTTTGTCTAAATTGATAAGAATCCAAGCAGATATCACGTTAATGAGTGATTTTTAGTTGTTAATTGAATAATGGGAAGCTGAGAGTTAAAGGGACGTAATTAAAGGGATTTCCGTTATTAAAATAGAATATACCTTATTTAGTGCTAGCCAACTACAATTGTATAATTGTATAAAAACAAAATAACTAAATTTATACAGTTAATACAGCGAGTTATACACATAATTTGTAGTCATTTTTCGTAATTATCATACTTATAGTTATTGAACTTTAATAACCCTAAAACTATAGTCATTTTTGTACGTGTTACTTTTATTTATGAAATTTTCCATTTTTTTCCTATTGATTGTTGAAGATCAAATAATTCTTAACTTAATCTTATTTATTGGATTCTTTCAAATGAATTATTTTCTTTGGAACTTATCCAACCATCTCGAGAATAGTGTCACCAATCTCCCCAAGTCATAAATCACATATAGAAACTACAAAAATGATTAATATGGAGAAAATAGATACAAAATAATTAGGATAGTCGTTATATAACATATACATTTAACAAATGTTTATAGCAAAATAAATACAAAGCTAAAAATATTTGTTTTGATTTTGGTCCGGTTTTTCTTGTTTAATACTAAACTAAATTAAATATCATGAGTATTTCAAATTTATCAAAAATTTAAACTAAACCAAATCAAAATCATTTTTTATTTCAATTTGTATGCTAAGTTTTTTCCCAATTTGAATATAACCCCCGCGAGTTTCCAACCTTTGAAGAATACCAAACCTTAGCCTCCTTCATAACCCTTTTCCTTCTTCCCCAAACTTCCTAAGCAATTTCTTTCCTCTGCAACTCCTCAATGTCTTCTCAAGCAAAGAATCATAATTCTCCAATGTTTCTTCAATATAAATCCCTACCCCATCAACACTACACCTTCAACAACTGTACATTTCATTTTTTTCTCCTTCTTAAACTCGTTTACATAACATTCAGAATATGGATTCGAAACAAGCACCGGTGGTTGAGTGCTCGAAATACACGAAAAGGGTGATGTTGAAAACTTTATTTGGACGTAGTGATGGTGAGGTGGGGTTAATTGGTCAGAGGGTTGTAATTGGAGGATGGGTTAAGTCCTCCAGGGAGATTAGGAAACAACCTGTAACGCCGCATTCTGTACCGGCACAGGTGGTGAGTACAAAAGATGTTACATGTTCTGAGGTTCTTCAATCTCGGATTCCATTACTCAGGTCTATTATGAAGGTCTTTGGGGCAGGGGAATATCGTGTACGTGAAAAAATTAATGTTGTTTTTCAGCCACAACCTTCGGTGTCAATATTGCAAATTAGTGATGGTTCTTGTGTGCCCAGTCTTCAGGTACATTTTATGATTTTTATCTGTTTGTTGAAATGTCTCGTTTTCAGAATGTCTGGTATAATGTTAGGTTGGTTCATGATCAATCTTTCAGGTTCTGGTGGACTCGGCACTAGCGACTCCGTGCCAAGTTATGGCTACGGGGACATGTGTATTAATTGAAGGTATGCTGCAGCAGCCATCACTGCAGGGGAAGCATGTTGTTGAGCTCCAAGCAGAGAAAATCCTACATCTTGGTTTGGTAGATCAATCTAATTATCCGTTATCTAAGAAGCGATTGCCTCTTGAATCTTTAAGAGATTGTTCCCACTTTCGGCCTCGGACAACCACGGTGATACTTTCTCCATTTTACATTTTACTGCCTTTTTTCTCATGTTAATTGGGTGCCTCCCTTTTGTCTTGGGTTTATAGCTACTTTAGGAATTTTGTGCACTTGATAAAATTGGATGGTAGTTCATACTTTCTTGTAGAGATAGGTACATAACTTGTTTTAAGCCTTTTAATTATGAATCTTGAAATTGGAGTACTGTATGGTGTCTCAAAATCGAAGTTTGAACTTCTTTGATCAGTTCATTTTAAGTTCTTTGGTTAGCGTATATTACCTTTTTTAATTGGATTCTCTTCTTTTTGTAGGTGGCATCGGTCATGCGAATTCATAATGCACTTACTTGGGCAACTCATGGATTCTTCCAAGATCAAGGGTTCCTTCACGTTCAAGTACCCATACTTACAAGCACTGATTCTGAAGGTTTTAGCGAGAAATTTGTTGTTACAACTCTTCTTAACAAGGGCAAAAACTATGACCAAATTAGTTCCACCGAAAATGCTGGAGTGAGTGTTGAAGCCATACGGGCTTCTATAAAAGAAAAATCTAAGAAAGTTGAAGAACTTAACAGAACCAATAGCAATAAGGAAGCTCTATTTGCTGCACAACAGGACTTGAAGAAAACACAGGAGCTAGTTTCACAGTTAGAATCTAGGCAAAAAGCAAACTCTGGAGTCACAATTGAAACAAGAAAATTTGACTTCTCTAAAGATTTCTTTGCACGCCAGACTTACCTAACAGTTTCTGGTCGTCTTCATCTGGAGAGTCAAGCATGTGGTCTTGGAAATGTCTACTCATTTGGCCCCAGATTTCAAGCAGTGAAATCAGAATCGAAAAAGTCATTAGCTGAGACATGGATGGTAGATGTTGAAATGGCCTTCTCAGAGTTAGAGGTATTTGTTCTACTGTCTAATTGCAGATATTTCCCATGTTTCTCTTGTTCATCATTAAGGTTTTTACTTTTGCCATAACTACATGGCCACTTTAATTTCAGGATGCCATGGAATGCGCGAACGACTTTTTGAAGTTTGTATGCAAAAGGATTTCAGAGGGTTACATGGAAGATCTACAATTTATCTTGAAACGGATAGACAAAAAAGTTATGGAGCGCCTTCAGTTAACACTATCAAGTTCATTTGAAAGGATTTCCTATGCCGAAGCCATAGAAGTTCTGAGACAGGTAAGTATTTTTGCCACAATTTCTTGAACGTGTGGCTAAATTTTTGAAGATGGGTATCTCACACTTGTATAATGGCACGAGAATAGGTTCCTGGCAAGAGATTTCAGGGTAAGATAGAATTTGGAGTTTCATTGACTGAAGAACATGAAAGGTATGCATTAGTAACTTCCCTGAGTAAATTTGATATTAAGGGCGAACATGCTCATTAGTTTCTTATCTCTTGGTTGCAGTTATTTGGTTGATGAGATATATAAAAAGCCAGTCATTATATACAACCATCCAAAAGGACTTAGACCATTTTATGTCCATTTGAATGATGATGGGATGACAGTTGCAACATTTGATGTGGTTTTACCAAAGGTAATGTCGGACCATTTCATTAGGGATTGCAGTCGTTTGCAGAGTAGAGGCTGCGTACTTGTAGTTAGTTACTAAGAATGTGAACATAGTCCTAATAACAATCTGAATTGGTAATGATGCTAAAGTTAAGTTTGTTTGCAGGTAGGAACTGTGATTAGGGGAAGCCAAAGTGAAGAACGCTTCAATGTGCTGAGCTCAAGGTAATAAACTGTGTTTGCTTTGAAGTTCAGATGTATTGTTTTAGCCCTTCATAGATATCCAGACACGTTTTCTTTCGTTACTTGAGCATTGGAACTCAGGGCAAGTGATATTGTGCTAAGCCGTTCAATGTTCTTTGTTATCAGGATGGAAGTATTGGGCTTGCAAAAACAGCAGTACGAATGGTATCTAGATCTTCGCAGACATGGCTCTGTCAAAACCTCCGGTTTCAGCCTAATGCTTGAACCTTTGGTGCTTTATGCCACTGGCCTGAATGATGTCAAAGATGTCGTCCCTTTCCCTAGAAGTTTCGGCAGAGCTAATAACTAAGTCCTTAAGAAAAGGATAGACCACCGAATCATTCAAAAGCTTGCTACTTAAATTGATCAATTTGTAACACATATCGCGTACATACCAGTAAAGCTTTTCTCTGAGCAGACAAAACATTTATGGAACTGTCTGCACCGAGTTTGCTCATACATTTGTAATTATTTGAAATGATACAATGAAAACACAGACTTGTAAAAGACATTTCAAGTTCTTAATACATAAAGTACTACTACAAATTAATTACCTATTAAGGTTTAGACATTTTGAATGTGTAGTAGTCCGTTGATACATTGGCCAATTTCTCTTTCGGTTCTAAGGGAAAGAAAAATGGGTAGAGTTCATAACGAACATAGCAACTGCTATACAGGACTCGACATCCTTTCCTGTTTAAGCAAGTAGTGGGAAAATTGCCAACTGCTACGGCCAGGCACTGGGCACAGTCTATATTTGGTAGGTCCCTTGTGCATTGCATCAAGGCATATAATGTGAGAAAAGGTGAGATTTTACTCTTGCCTTTTCCGAGCCCTTTGTTCATTGGCACAATAGCATCTGCAATTAGTTGATTCTTGAGTTGCGCTAGCTTTTTATTGAAGAAGTCGGGATCAGATACAAAGTCGATGTTCCAGTAGAATATACCAGGAACTGTTTCAACTTGTCCCAAGAAATTCTTAGCTTGGTACCTCAAGAAACAATAATCATACCAAATTCTGGCATCAGTCTGGTCCGGACAGCTTTTCCGAATCTCCTTTGCTGCATCACGGATGCAACTTAAGCAGTCATTGCTGCTAACATCTCCTCTGCATTGGTAGAGGCCATATACTTGGTTCTTAGCATCACCGTATGAGGTAGTACTGAAGCTATTTTTAGCAGAAACTGACACTAATTCAGCCAACACCTTTCCAATAATTGCTGATGTTTTAGAATCATTGGATTTGGTTGCGTCGTCGCAAAAATTTCCCAGAGGATTGACAGACTCTGCAGTGCAAATGCAGAAGACAAGTATGAGAAGAAAACTATAGTGTAAGAAAGCCATCTTCTCTTGCATTTCTCCCAAGAGAGTAGTAGTTTTTTTATACAAGTTGGCAACTGGATAATTTGGTTGACTTGGTTGACCCACAATTGCCTCCTAATTGATGAAGTTGGTTATATTCAATGAAAAAAGGGTCAAATATACCTATATACTATAGGAAATAATTTAAATATATCGTTGTTATACATTGGATTCAAATATACCCCTTCAATTATACTTTCTGTTCAAATATATCTTTCTCATCATACTTTGACACAAATTTACTCTTAATTTTATCGAGGGATATACCCTTAATCTATCATAGAAATTTACCCTTGAATAGATTCTTTTGCTGAAGTTGCCTTAAATCCGCTTAAGAGGATAATGTTGTAGGTTGGTTAGTCCTACTCCCTAGTGAATACCTTAACACATGTTGTTTGGCTTGTTGGCTGTTACTACATGATGACGGTCAAAAAAAGAGGCAAGCTAGTTGGCATGCATTTTATGGACCTCATTGGTCATGAATATTTGTCAAAATGTCTAGAAGGAATCATAGAGGGACCACTATATATGCTACTTCCAAGAGAAGATATTTTCCACATTATGAAATATTTTTGGAACTTTTTTAAAGAAAATTCTTTTTGGAGTTTTCATAATGTATATTATTAAGTTACAATTAATGTACATGTATACATAATCTCATAATTAGACCTATCAAAACATTGTAACAAAGCCAACGGTACGCTTTTAACAAGAAACATCACGGTTTATTCGAATAATATAAATTTTAAGGAAAATCACAATTCACTAAATTCTAGATACATCTATATGCCCAAATAAGAAAAAAAAAAAAGAAGAGAAAATGTTATAATACATCTTCCCCATATACACAATGTTAAATTGAGATTGTTATTTCCTTTTGGCATTAGAGTTGTTTTCCTGAGGCGAACCTTGTTCTTTAGACACACTTTACAAGTATATTTTCCCAAACTTTGTTTCCCCGAACTGAACCTTGACTTTGGCATTCGAAAATGTAGCATCCAAACAGTGCTCAAGCTTTTTAATTCTATTTTCAATGTTCATGGTGTTAGCACCCAAGCTTATGGAGCAACACACACAAGTTTATATTCCTATAAAACCACAAACTAGGAAGATGTAGCACTACATAGACTAACCAATAACCATCTTCACTAATATAAATATTTCAAACTAAAATATTCAAATTCACAGAGAGCACCATGGAAATTAAGAACATGTTACACCATGACAACAATCAGAATAAAAATTGATAGGAACTTAAGTTACACAGAGAGCAAAATTTTGTATCTTAGTGCATGCACATGTACTGTGGTAATGAGAAATGATAGGATAATCAGATTTAACAATCACAAAAAGCTAATACTTTTCCTAAAATAGGAGACAGTCCTACAATATTTAAAGACAGTGCAGTACGAACAAACGGGGATGGATGTGATGATAGTACCTGAGACAAAATTATGTAACTCTTATAACTAATTATTGAAAGCTCCTTTAATTTGGACAGTTAAATAGACAGCCTGAGGAAAGGAAATAATAATACAACTCACAAATAATGATAAGAGCACAAACTTGATCCAACTGTGTGACATATATAGTTCAAGAAGTTCATTTGCAACCATGCAACGAACTCGCCAAGCTTTATCCTATTAACTAGGGAAAATGCCCGTGTCAGCACGGGTCCAACATTATATGTATAGTTTATTAATATTCTAAATTTATCTAATTATTTAGGAGTATAGTACGCATTTGTGAAAGTGCTTTTGGATCTTGATAGTCAAATTTTAGAAATTAAAGTAATAACCACATTAAATTGTACCAGATCAATTATTAGGTTTCTTTAATTAAAACTATAGGTTAGATATATTTTTATTTTATAAAACTAAATATAAACTATTATTAAAATTGACAATTAGTATTTCATATAATAATTACTTAATGAAAAAATATATTATACGAGTTTTTTTTCCTTAATTTGCTAAAATGAACAAGTGTAAGAGAATTTTTTTAATATAAGATTCAAATTAAAAAAATAATTATTTATGCTATTAATTATAATTAATTGATTTCATAAAAAATCCCAACAAATTGCAGGGTAACATTTTCATCGATTCGTATTATTGGTTCTCCTCATTATTTATTTATTTCCACAAATTACTTTCTCAGTATAACTTTAAAGTATATATTAACTTGTTCAATTCTATTTATCATCTTTATCCATTAAGAAAATAATGATTAATATGACTATTTTATCACATTACTCCTATTAATTAATATTTAATATTAGGTGTTAAAAAATAATTTAGAGAATAAGTAATTAATATTAAAAATAAAATACAAGAAAATAATTGTCCTCACTTGGCATTTTAATTTTAACAAGTAAAAATAAAATTTATCTTTATAATAATGAACAAATAAAAATTAACACACAAAAATTAATGGGACCCATCCTATCTGCAGCTTCAATGGAATTTAGGGGTATGCTTTGTAATTAAGTGATAAAAGAATGGGCTTTTCTTAGAGCTCTTGATGGAGTCCAATTAACTAAGCATAAAAGACAACTTTGCTAAGTAACTTTATTTTGTAAAACTTTGTAAAGACTTTAATATCCTTAAACTTTTATTTAATACCAATAAACTAACATCTTTGTAATTAAGTGATAAAAGGATGGGCTTTTCTCAGAGCTCTTGATGGAGTCCAATTAACAAAGCATAAAAGATAACTTTGCTAAGCAACTTTATTTTGTAAAACTTTGTAAAGACTTTAATATCCTTAAACTTTTATTTAATATCAATAAACTAACATGTTGAAACTCTTTTCTACTATGTATATACTAGGGGAAATGGCCCGTGTCAGCACGGGCCCAACATTATATATATAAAATGTTCTAAATATATCTAAATTTCTAATTATTTAGGAGTATAGTACGCTGTGAAAGATGTTTTTCAATCTTGATAGTCAAAATTTAGAAACTAAAGTAATACCACATTGAGTGTAACAGATCAATTATTAGGTTTCTTTAATTAAAACTATAGGTTAGATAGATTTTTATTTTATAAAACTATATATAAAATATTAATAAAATTGACAATTAGTATTTCATATAATAATTACTTAATGAAAAAAAAAAATTCTTAATTTGCTAAAATGAACAAGTATAAGAGAATTTTTTTTAATATAAGATTCATATTTAAAAACAATTATTTATGCTATTAATTATAATTAATTGATATGAATTAATTTCATAAAAATCCCAACAAATTGCAGGATAACATTTTCATCGATTAGTATTATTAGTTCTCCTCATTATTTATATATTTCCACAAATTACTTTCTCAGTATAACTTTGAAGTTTGAAGTATATATTCCATTTTTCAATTTTATTTGTCACATTTATCCATTAAGAACATAATGATTAACATGACTATTTAATCATATTACTCCTATTAATTAATATTTAATATTAAGTGTTGAAAAATAATTTAGAGAATAAGCAATTAATAATAAAAATAAAATATAAGAAAATAATTGTCCTCACTTGGCATTTTAATATTAACAAGTAAACATAAAATTTATCTTTATAATAATGAACAAATAAAAATTAACACACAGAAACTAATGGGACCCATCCTATCTATAGTTTCAATGGAATTTTAGGGGTATGCTTTGTAATTAAGTGATAAAAGGATGGGATTTTCTTAAAGCTCTTGATGGAGTCCAATCAACAAAGCATAAAAGACAACTTTGCTAAGCAACTTTATTTTGTAAAACTTTGTAAAGACTTTAATATCCTTAAACTTTTATTTAATACCAATAAACTAACATCTTTGTAATTAAGTGATAAAATGATGGGCTTTTCTTAGAGCTCTTGATGGAGTCCAATTAACAAAGCATAAAAGATAACTTTGCTAAGCAACTTTATTTTGTAAAACTTTGTAAAGACTTTAATATCCTTAAACTTTTATTTAATACCAATAAACTAACATGTTGAAACTCTCTTTTCTACTATATATACTAGACACATGTGCCCGTGCTAGCACGGGCCCAACACCATAAGGAATCGTTTGGTAGGATTTATTTAAAATAGTCCTTGGATTAAAATTTAGTCCACCTAATACAATTGGTAGCACAATTCAACTCAAACACACCTAACATGGATAACTTAATACACCATATGTGGTCTTATCTAATACCAAGAATATCTAGGAATTACTAATCCCAGGTTTAGTAATACTTGGATAAGGAAACAAAATGACTGAATTGCCCTTCAATTTCTTTATACAACCTTTACAATTGGTAAAAGAAATTCACGTTTTGCTCTTTGGCGACTTCATTGTTTTCATCAAAGTGATACAATTTTTTTTGGACAAGAAAAAATATGTACAGATTTTTTAGTTAAAATATCTGACCTTCTGAAATTTTCTCTTGTTTGATTGGAAAACTGTACAATCCACCAGCCATTTTCTCGTCCTTAAAACTCCCTCTCATAAATTCCAAAGCACAGCGTTTTGTAACTGTGAAACAAACTCAAAACATTTTCTCCTCTCTCATCTTGTAACACTGCTACTATTTGATCTGCATTACTGCTATTTCCTCACAAATTGAGTCATTAAAATCAATAAAGTTTTGATCTTTGTGCAAGTTCTTTAGTTTTATTTTATTTTAATATTAGTAGGTAAGAAGATTACATGAGAAAGCAAAGTAGATCTTGTTGGCTACTGTTTTTTCCTATTTTGTTAAGAGAAAAGGGAGGTAAGGATTGGATCGTGAATGTAACACCCCGTATGCTAGAAAGACCAGCTTGCAGAAATCAGAAGTTGCAGGTGCCACCGACGAGCACCACCCACGGAGCGTAGGGTGACCCACGGACCATAGGTCAGACCATGGGCCGTGGTCCTGGTCCTGGTCCGTGGATCGAGACCCCCCAGAACCTAGTCCCTGAAGCCAAACGACGGTTGATCAGGACAGACCATGGGTCAGTCCACGGACCATCGGTGGCCCCAATAGCTTTTAAGTCAGGAGTCGTTTGGTCTTTTCCCTATGCTTTAGACCCCTAAACTATGTCGTTTTTGGGCAGTTTTAGCCTAGTAATTTAATTAGACCTTACCTTAGTCAACTCATTCTCCAAAAATTCATCAAGTTGAACGAAAAGAAGAAGAAAGAGTCGACCAAGCCCTAGTCCAAAAACGCAACAAGTTTTCTTCAGTTCCAGCCTCGAAATGGAAAGATTTCTCCGTGAATTTCGTCACCAGGTATATGAGATTTCACTATTGGGTTCCTTTCATCCATTAGGTCCCTAGAATTCAGTCATACTTGACCTAGGGTTTCTAGAATTTCATATTTATGTTATGATTCAGTTGGTAGACTAATCCAAGTCAGATTATCATGTTTTTGAGGAATTGTTGCTTAGCTTCTTTCATGAAACTCAGAATCCTAGTTGTGTAGATTCGTTTAGTTCATGAATTACACTTGCTAGGTCAATTTATTCAGTTGTACATGCCTAGTTAAGAATGTTTCATTATTAGTATATTAATGTTGCATTTTCAGTTAGCATGTCCGTATCTTGAGCTATTCACTATTACAGATATTCAGTCATAATGTGCTAATTACATAATCAGTTGGGAGTAGGCTTAATACCGAGTGGACTAAGGGTCAGCCACCCTCATAGTCCCAAAACTACGTGGCCCATAGGTAAGTCCCCTATGTAGGCATTATACTTAGTGATCACGCCAGTCATGCCTCTATACCCTTGACAAGGTATATTGATTCCTCTCGATGGGGCGTATACATCGAACTCCACATTTAGATAATGTGGTTTTATATTAGTTATTAGTAGCTCCCACAGACAGATTCTAGTATATTGACCAAGTTATCAGTTACAGTTCAGTATTCAGTCTCAGCATGTCATGTACTTGGTCATTGCA
>NW_006239460.1:46574-49272 GCF_000226075.1 Solanum tuberosum
TTCAGCATGTTTAGCATATTTATCATGTTCAGATTATATCATTGCTATATCTATTTGTTCAGTTATATGTTTTATTCAACTTTATTCTATCATGCATGCTCAGTACCTTTCAAGTACTGACGCATACTCTGTACATTCCAAGTACTGACGCATACTCTGCGCTACATCTTCTCGTGATGTAGGTTCAGGTCCTCAGCATTCAGATCATGCATAGATCGGTTCCCGATCTCCAGTTCAACAACATTAGTGGTGAGTCCTCATTCTTCGAGAATGAGTGACATGTTATCTTTCCATTTTCAGTCTTTAATTTCAGTTTTGCTAGAGTTAGCTGGGGACATGTCTCAGCATCTCTAGTCAGTAGAGGCTTTTTTTCAAACATAGTACTAGATTCAATTTTAGTTTTGAGTTTGATCCCCAGTTATTATTAAACTCATAGTCTTTTGTTATAGTCAGATCAGTATTGGGTATTACCCACTTTAAGTTATCTACTGTTTTAAGCTTCCGCATAGTATCTCTTTATTTAGTTGTTGTAGTATGCTTATGATATGCCAGCTTCAGGGTTAGCTTGGGGTCACTCGTGATCCTAGGTCCCGTGTTACGTCAAGGGGGCAACCTCGGGGCGTGACAAACTTGGTATCAGAGCATTAGGCTTAAGTGTCCTAGGATATCAGAAAAGCTGCACTAAGTAGAGTCCTTTTTATGGGTGTGATGTGCACCACATCCAATGAGAGGGAGGCTACGAAGTGTTTTAGGAAAACTTCACTTTCTTGATATTCTTATCGTGCATTGGTATGATCTCTCTTTCTAATCCATCATTATGCATTTTCAGATCATACCTCCTCGTAGAGCTTACGGAAGGAATGTGAATCCCCGCAACGCTAACGCAACTCTTCCAGTCCCAGATCAGGAAGTTTCGAAATGCCATTCAGCTTTTGGTTCAGAGTGTGACTAACCAAAACAATCAGCAGGCCCCAGTTCCTACTAACACTAATGTTGGGTCAGCTGCTGCTAGAGTTTGGGATTTTGTTAGGATGAATCCACTTGAGTTTCTAGGGTCGCAGGTTGGTGAGGATCCCCAGAACTCCATTGATGAGGTTAAGAAAATCTTTGAAGTAATGCAAGTGACTAGTAAAGATAGGTTAGAGTTGGCATCCTACCAGCTTAAGGATGTAACTCATATCTGGTTTACTCAATGGAAAGAAAACAAGGGTACGGATGCAGTTCCTATCACTTGGGGAGTGTTTTAGTGAGACTTTTCTGGACAGGTTCTTCCTAGGAGGGTTAAGGGAGGTAAAAGCTTAGGAGTCTAGCAGAAATCTTCAGTTCCAGCACCATTATCAGCTAGTGCTCCATCCTACATGTTTCGACAGGATCAGAAAGGTAGGGCATCAGGCTCTAAGTCGCAGGGGAGTATTTCAGGTAATATGTCCTACCCAACTTGTCTTAAGTGTGGTAAGAACCATCCGATCGAGTGTCTTGCAGGGAAGGAAGGATGTTTTGGGTGTGTCAGACTGGTCACAGGTTAAAGATTGTCCTTCTTCTAAACAGAGTTAGGGAGGTAAAAATAGTAGGGCTCAGTCTACAGCTCCAGTAGCACCAGTAGATCGCCCAACTTAGCAGGGTGCTTCATCTGGTACAGGTGGCGGTCAACGCCAGAACAAGTTGTATGCTCTCTAGGCTCTCCAGGATTAGGAAGATTCTCCTAATGTGATTACTGGTACGTTGCGAGTCTTTCATTTAGATGTTTATGCTTTGTTAGATCCAGGGGCTACTCTTTCCTTTGTAACTCCCTATATAGCAATAAATTTCTATGCTAGTCTAGAAACTCTTTCAGAACCCTTCTCAGTCTCTACTCCAGTTGGTGACCTAGTTATAGCTAGACGGATATATAGAAATTGCCCTGTCACAGTTTCTCAGAAAGTCACCTTAGCAGATCTTGTAGAGTTAGAAATGGTAGACTTCGATATCATTCTAGGCATGGATTGGTTACATTCCTATTATGCCCTAGTCGATTGTAAAACTAGGATCATTCATTTTCAGTTTCCAGACGAACCAATCTTAGAATGGAAGGGTAGTAGCTCAGTGCCTATGGGTCGATTCATTTGTTACCTTAAGGCCAAGAAGATGATTTTTAAGGGTTGTCTCTATTATCTAGTTCGGGTTAAGGATTCTAGCTCCGAAACCCCAACTCTTGAGTCAGTTCCAGTAGTTAATGAGTTTCCAGAAGATCTTCCCAGAGTTCCTCCCTAAAGGGAAATCGACTTTAGAATTGATCTCCTTCCAAATATCTAGCCTATATCTATTCCTCCTTACATAATGCCTCCAGCTGAGCTTAAGGAATTGAAAGAGCAGTTAAAAAACCTTCTAGATAAGGGCTTCAACAGACCTAGTATTTCCCCATGGGGTGCACCGGTGTTGTTCGTGAAAAAGAAAGATGGTTCTCTCAGGATGTGCATTGACTATCGACAGTTGAACAAAGTCACAATCAAGAATAAGTACCCTATCCCCAGGATTGATGACTTATTTGACCAAATTCAAGGTGCTAATCATTTTTCGAAGATAGACCTCATATTCAATTATCATTATCTCAGAGTCAGATATAGTGACATTCAAAGTACCCTATCCCCATGATTGATGACTTGTTCGACCAAGTTCAGGGTTCTAGTCATTTCTCAAAGATAGACCTTAGATCAGGTTA
>NW_006239460.1:49813-57902 GCF_000226075.1 Solanum tuberosum
TCGCAGAACTGAAAACTAGGTTGACTACAACTCATATTTTGACTCTACTAGAGGGTTCAGACGGTTATGTGATCTATTGTGCTGCATCCAGAGTTGGCCTAGGTTGTGTGTTGATACAACGAGGTAAGGTTATAGTTTATGCTTCTAGACAACTTAAGGTGCATAAGAAGAACTATCCGACTCACAGCTGTAGTATTTTCCCTTAAGATTTGGAGACATTACTTGTATGGTGTCCACGTAGATGTATTTATAGACCATAAGAGCCTTCAATATGTGTTCACCTAGAAAGAGTTGAATCCTTACCCGAGGAGATGGCTTGAGTTCCTCAAGGACTATGATATGAATGTACTTTACCATCCTGGTAAGGCCAATGCAGTAGAAGATGCTCTTAGCAGACTATCTATGGGTAGTGTAGTGCATGTTGACGAAGAAAGGAAAGAACTAGCAAAAGATGTTCACCGGCTTGCTCGTTTGGGAGTTTGCCTTATGAGCATATCAGATGGTGGTGTAATAGTTCAGAATGGGTCAAAATCTTCATTAGTAGTGGAGGTTAAGGAAAAGCCAGTGATCTAATATTACTTCAACTAAAGGGTTCAATCTATCAACAGAGGGTTGAGGTTTTCTCCCAATGGGAGATGGTGTGCTTCACTATCAGGGTCATTTATGTGTTCCTAAGGTGAGTTAGTTGAGGCAACAAATTCTTGCAGAATCCCATAACTCCAGGTATTCTATTCATCCAGGCGCCACTAAAATGTACCATGATATGCGGGAAGTCTTTTGGTGGAATGGCATGAAAAGGGATATCGTAGATTTTGTGGCTAAATGTCCTAATTGTCAACAAGTGAAGGTAGAACATCAGAAACCAGGGGGTATGATTCAAGAGATCAACATTCCTACTTGGAAGTGGGAAGTGATCAACATGGACTTCATTACAGGGTTACCTCCTACTCGCAGACAATATGACTCCATTTGGGTGATAGTTGACAGAGTCACTAAGCCTGCGCACTTTTTGGCTGTCAAGACTACATATTCAACGAAGGACTACGCCAAGCTTTACATTAATGAGATAGTTAGGTTACATGGAGTTACTTTGTCTATCATCTAAGATAGAGTTCCTCAGTTTACCTTTCATTTCTGGAAGTCATTTCAGGAAGGTCTTGGTACTCAGGTTAATTTTAACACATCATTTCATACACAGACGGATGATCAGGCAGAGCGTACCATTCAGACCTTAGATGACATGTTGAGAGCTTGTGTGATCGACTTCAATGGTAGTTGGGATAATTACCTTCCTCTTATAGAGTTTGCCTACAATAATAGCTGTCACTCCAGTATTTAGATGGCCCCTTATGAGGCATTATATGGGAGTATATGTAGATCTCCAATTGGTTGGTTTGAAGTAGGTGAAGCAGCCTTGATAGGGCCAGATTCGGTTCATGACGCTATGGAAAAAGTTCAGCTCATTAGAGATAGACTTAAGACAGCCTAGAGTCTCCAGAAGTCTTATGCAGATGTAAGGAGAAGGGACTTGGAGTTCCAAAGTGATGATTGGGTTTTCCTGAAAGTGTCACCTACGAAAGGGGTGATGAGATTTGGCAAGAAAGGGAAGCTCAGTCCTAGATATGTAGGCCCTTACATGATTTTGAAAAGAGTTGGTAAAATGGCTTATGAGTTAGAGTTGCCGGAAGAACAAGCAGTAGTGCATCCGGTATTTCACATTTCGTTGTTGAAGAAGTGTGTGAGTGATCTAGCATATATAGTACCTTTGGAAAGTGTGGTTGTGAAAGATAGTCTCACTTATGAGTATGTGCCAGTTGAGATTCTTGATTGTCAGGTTCGAAGGTTGAGAAACAAAGAAGTCGCTTCAGTGAAGTTTTTTTGGAGGAGTCAATCCGTAGAGGGAGCTACTTGGAAAGCAGAAGAAACCATGAAGGCCAAGTATCCTCATCTCTTTCCTTCCGATTACATTCCAGCTTGAGGTAATAGTTCCTCTCAAGTCTTTTAGGTACTCAGGTGTAAATTCAATCTTAGTATCATGTTCCTTCATCTATACTTGCATTTTCAGCGTATTTGCATGTCCTTGGAACTTAGTTCAGTCAGATTTCAGTACTTAGTGGTAGGATTTGCAGTTCATTCCCTCCATTTTTCAGCTAGTTTAGTCTTCATTCGAGGACGAATGTTCTCAAGGGGGAGATAATGTAACACCCAGTATGCTAGAAAGACCAGTTTACAGAAATCAAAAGTTGCAGGTGCCACCGACGGGCACCACTCACGAACCGTAGGGTGACCCACGGACCGTAGGTGGGGTTCCGTGGATGGCCACCTGCAACCCTCCCTAGAAAACTCAGACAGAATATTCTAAGGCACGACCCACAACCGAACCCACGGACCGTAGGTCAGACCATGGGTCGTGGTCCTGGTCTGTGGATCGAGATCCCAGAACCTAGTCTCTGAAGTCAAACGACGGTTGACCAGGACGGGCCGTGCACACTATAAGAAAAAAGGCATTTCCCAACAATTATTTTTATTGCTATATATAGGATGTTGTTGCAAAAAGTACTTTTGGCAACAATATAAAGGTTGTTGCAATAAACGCTGATGCAAAAAGTTTTTGCAACAACAAAATATATTGATGCCAAAAACTAACTTATTGCAACCAAAATAATTGTTGCCTTACATTAATATAGTTGTGGCTTATAAATTTTTTCGCAACAAAATTTAGTGTTTCCACAAATTAACTTTTTTACCAACCGTATCAGTTGTTGTAAAAAATTGACAAAAAATTAGTTAGTAATGTGTTGTGAAAACTTTTAGCAACAATAAATTTTATTGCAATAAACATATTTATTATATACCTTTAACAACAATTTGTGAGTTGTTGCTACATACATAATACATATTTTCTTTTGAGAAATATTATACAAATATTTTCTACACTTTTAGCAACAATTTGTGAATAGCTGCTTTATACATAATACACTCTTTTAGAATTTTTTCACAAATATTTATATTAAGAATTATATAAATTTGCAAAGGTCAATATAAGATTGATATTCCAAAGAACTAAATACTTCTACATATGTTTGTACTTGTAAGAAAAAATAATAAGCAAGTCATTAATTATAATTTAATCCTACTAGTTATAACTTTTGAATAGTCCGATCTTCCAATAGTACTTGTATTGAAGCACTGGTTCAATTATGCATGTTCATCCTGCAAATAAAAGATAAATATTATTATAATTTGACAAAGTAAGTTATAAAATACACAAATATAAATCTAAAAAGCAGAGATATTCACATGAATGCGCTCACTAATACAACCAAACACACTTTAATCTCCTGATAAATCTCCTTAATCAAATGAAACTAATACCTTTGAAGCTTGGTCTGACCCTCTAGATGGAATATTCTCAAGAGGTAACCTTCTCCAGATTTGGCTTTCCTTTTGATTTGCTTCAGCCAAAATCTTCTTCTCAAGGTCAAAATAAACCTGAAATGTGCATTGAGGAACGTCTCCTTGTGGAGCCAATGGGGGCTATAAGAACCAAAATTGAAAAAACATTATATCATGCCCAAATATGTTCTTCAAATTCCTCATTAATCAACCAACTATTACTACATCGCGAATTGCGATCACAAACTAGTTTGGCCGGGACATGCAAGGAAAATACAATATGTGCATGACATGTCACATGTGTGTTCTAAGTTCTATATAATGAAATATAGAAAAGGTTAATTTTAGAGGCGGTTGATAAACAGAATCACAGGTTTCATACTGGAGGCGTAATTTGAAAATGACCAAAATTAGAGACACTATAAATTATCTACAGAAGAAAGAGTGTGATGTTCCAGATTTGGCAAAGGATCATCCATTCACTTCCTTCAACCCCAAGAATGCACTAGCTTATGACTTCAACTCAATATACTTACTTTTATTTGGACGTCTATTTTGTGGGTTTGGTTCGGCATGGGTAGTTAATTGGCGTTATATCACTGATTGTGTTCCTATGCACTTGCGAATGAAGGTTTCAGCTTGTTTGTAAGTGCAAGTGCACTTGGAATGGCATGTTGTCCAACTGTTGCCTACTTGTTTCAAATTAACTTTAAGTTCCTGAATATCACTTTTAACTAAGAAACTTTACCAGGATGGATAATGGCTCTTGCATGGTTTGTTACCTGTTATGCTTGTGGACTACCTTTAGAGAACCTCTAATCCTGGAACTAGAGGATGTTTTGCTACCAAAATCCAATAGGGGGAAGATTGAAAATGGCTTAGTGTAGAAAGGTATTACCTAGCCATTACTTTTAAGTGCAGAAGAGACAAAACAAGGTGAAGATGACTATCAAGATTGCAATAATAGTGAATAATCTGCAGAGGAGATCCAAAAATATGTTACATCCATCATCTCTGCGTATAAGTTGCTTACCCCATCAGAAATCTTGGTGTGCTTGGGAATAGTTTTGAGTTTCCATGTCTCAATTCCTTATTCTGTACCACAATATGTATGTTCAGCTCTAATCACATTTGTAGCTGCTGAAGTACTCGAAGATGTTAATCTTAACCTTCTATCTCGAGTCATGTCTTCAAAGCTTTCTAAAGGAACCTATAATGGTGGATTACTTTCAACAGAAACTGGAACTTTAGCTCGAGTATTTGGTCAAAAACTAAATTTTGTAAAAGTTTAAAAGGCAACAGCAGACACTAACCTAAACAGATCTTGCACATAAAATAAAAAATAAGACACACACATTAATCAATAAATAAATAACAAAGCATATGTGATATTTTAAGACAAACATATTAAGCTACAGCCGAGACGGTCTTGCAAATCATAGAATTGTATAGAAGTATTGACGCATCTGTCTCTTAACCCCTTTGAAGTCAATACTTTGCTATGCCTATCTTTCCCTCCAGATGCAGGAGAAACTCTAACAATTCTTGATGTTAGACATATGATGGAAAAGCTCCCTTATGGTTCTAAACAACAGATTCATTAAACTTGAAGATGACCAAAATATCTAAGTTCAGTAAATAATAAACTGCAGAAGCTTTATAGGTGATATATAAAAATAAAAAGAGTTGAGCATTCTATTGGAAGAGAAACATAACAAAATGCCAAACATCTCATATTCTTATAATTCTTGTGGACTCAAATTTTATGCAATAGATTCTATCACATACATGCAAGGAAACGGAAGCTTAGGAGCCAAAATTGGCTATTATTCACATCTTTCCATGGTCATCTTTCTTATAAAACTACTATCTAACAGTGCTACCAATATAGAAATCGTCCCAGTTCTCTATGTTCTTTTCACTTTTTTGGTTTAAACTTGTTGCGATTTTATAAATACACTCCAATGATGTTATGCAAATTGACTTTGAAGGAGGAAAAAAGGTTACTAGATTATTCCTCCAATGAGTTCTCCTAAGTATTGTAATGTCAAACAACAAATGATTGATTATAATAATGAAACTTAACTCAGAAGTAAATGAAAATAGAAATGTGAATTGGCGCACACAGATGCGAATGAGTTGATATTCTCATCAAACATAGAAGCCAAATTTTGGCCTTTGTTCAAATGTCAGAACACCTTTTTTTGCAGTGCTAACAAAACAAGTCCTGTATTTTTTTTCAGAACCACACACAAAAAAAATAATCAGAAGCACCCAAATAACTAGTACTAGTAATTTTGTTACTAAATTGTAGCTACATGTCTCCAGAGTCAACTACGATTCGATGCTCAGTTCTATGTAATATTTTTACCCAAATCGTAGCTCAGTTCTATGTACTTCTTGTATGGATGCAGTATTGGAACTCTGGAGACATGTAGCTGTCGTTTCCCAATATCTCAAGTCCTTGTTCCACAGTGCACTTCCTACCGTTGAAAGTGCTATTGGCAATCCCTTCCATTACTCAACAATTTTCTTCCCTATCTCTTCAAAACAAGATAATTTATGTTGGAAAGTATCAGAAACAAAAGGCAATTGAAATTTGACAATTGAAAGTATCTGAAGCTCTTCCTTTACCAACTTCACCACCTCACCTCACCTCATCTTCCTTATTTTATAAAGTAGCGTATTTCATTATGAGTACTTATTCGTTTAACACTGTTAGGGCACATAACTTTATTTAATATTTTTTTTCATGGATCTAAATGTATGTAATGACTGATTCAGCTGTAGATGGGCAAGGATTTGTAGCAATGAACATTACGTTTAAGAACACAGTAGGAGCAGCAAAGTTCCAAGTTGTAGCCATTTGGAATAGTGCTGATCTATCCACATTCTACTACTGCAGCTTTGAAGGCTACCAAGACACACTTTACACACATTCTCAGAGACAATTCTACAAGGATTGTAATATCTACGGGACTATAGATTTCATTTTTGGGAATTCAGCTGCTATTTTCCAAAATTATAACATATATCCGCGTCTTCCATTGCCCGGTTAGTTTAATGCAATTACAGCACAGGGCAGAACAGATATTAACCAGAACACAAGCAAATTATTAGAAGAAAAATCTGAATTGCAGTCTCTCTTCTACTTCATGAACAACACATGATAATAATTTATGCAATCCCATCCCACTAATCTCACCAAACAGACTAAATCAAAAGAAATTGAACTTTAACAAAGCAATTGAAATTTTACAAAATAACCTAGGAGACTAAATCATAAGATGATCATACGCAAGAATTCACTGAACTTTGTGAAAAGAAACTAAATCATAAAGAAAACTCACCAGAGATGGACTTCAAGAACAACGTTCTTCTTCAGTGAAACAGTGAACCAGAAAACCTGGTTTCAGTTTTTCCCCAAGATTGAAGAACCGCTACTTGTGGCAAAGGAAAGTAAAAATTGTTGAACTTCTATTTGGCGGAAACAAAAAAAAACCCGCGATTCTATTGGCGGAAAATTAAAAAAAAATTCTATTTTTTGCCACAATGTATACGATATTGTCTAATTAAATATATTAGCAACAATAAAAAAATTATTGTTGCCAAATATTTTTTAAGCTAGCAACAAATTGATTAAATTGTTGCCATTATTTAAGTTGGGCAACAATATCATCATTGTTGAAAAAACGTTGTTGTAATTTTTTAATATTTGAAATTTATTACATTAATTATTATTAACAATATAATATTGCAACAATACTAACATATTTGGCAACAATAAAAATATTGTTGTTAAAAATTGAAAGATATACCAACAATTAAATCAAGTTGTTGTGATTTATATCAATATAAGCCAACAATAATATAGTTGTTGCTAAAAAGTTGTTGCTAATTCCATTATTTCTTGTAGTGGTGGGTCAGTCCACGGACCGTCGGTGGCCCCGACAACTTTTAAGTCAGGGGTCGTTTGGTCTTTTCCCTATGCGTTGTACCCCTAAACTACGTCGTTTTGGGTAGTTTTAGCCTAGTAACTTAAT
The DNA here is from genome assembly GCF_000226075.1 of Solanum tuberosum. Classification (NCBI taxonomy): domain Eukaryota; kingdom Viridiplantae; phylum Streptophyta; class Magnoliopsida; order Solanales; family Solanaceae; genus Solanum; species Solanum tuberosum. Next base: position 57,253 of record NW_006239460.1, read on the forward strand.
TAGAACTTACCCTGGTCAACTCATTCTCCAAAGATTCATCAAGTGGAACGAAAAGAAGGAGAAAGAGTCGACCAAGCCCTAGTCCAAGAGCACAATAATTTTTCTTCAGTTCCAGTCCCGAAATCGAAAGATTTCTCCGTGAATTTCGTCATCAGGTATGTGGAATTTCACTAGTGGGTTCCTTTCACCCATTAGGTCCCTAGAATTCAGTCAGATTCTTGATTCTCTACATCATGCTTAGACCTAGGGTTTCTAGAATTTTAGATTTATGTTATGATTCAGGTGGTAGACTAATCCAAGTTAGATTATCATGTTTTTGAGGAATTGTTGCTTAACTTCTTTTATGAAACTTAGAACCCTAGTTGTGTAGATTCGTTTAGTTCATGAATTACATTTGCTAGGTCAGTTTATTCAGTTGTACATGCCCAATTAAGAATGTTTCATTATCAGTATATTAATGTTGCATTTTCAGTTAGCATGTTAGTATCTTGAGCTATTTAGTATTACAGATATTCAGTCATAATGTGTTAATTAAATAATCGGTTGGGAGTAGGCTTAATATCGAGTGGACTAAGGGTCAGTCACTCTCATAGTCCCAGAACTACGTGCCCCGTAGGTTGTAAGTCCCCTCTGTGGGCATTATTTTAGTG
>NW_006239460.1:58032-60528 GCF_000226075.1 Solanum tuberosum
TTAGCTCATGTGGTTTTATGTCGGTTATTAGTAGCTCCCACAGACAGATTCTAGTGTATTGACTAGGTTATCAGTTACAATTTAGTATTCATTCTCAGTATGTTATAAACTTGGTCACTACATTTAGTTAGTTCATATTTCAGCATGTTTAGCATATTTATCATGTTCAGATTATATTATTGCTATATCTCTTTGTTCAGTTATATGTTTTATTTAGCTTTATTCTATCCTGCATGCTCAGTACCTTTCAAGTACTGACGCATACTCTGCGCTACCTCTTCTCATGATGTAGGTTCAGGTCTTCAGCATTCAGATCACGCATAGATCCATTCCCGATCTCCAGTTCAGCAACATCAGTGGTGAGTCCTTTTTCTTCGAGGACGAGTGACATGTTATCTTTCCATTTTCAGTCTTTAGTTTCAGTTTTGTTAGAGTTAGCTTCAACATCTCTAGTCAGTAGAGGCTTTTTTTCCAGACATAGTACTAGATTCAGTTTTAGTTTTGAGCTTGATCCTCCAGTTGTTATTAAACTTATAGTCTTTTGTTATATTCAGATCAGTATTAAGTATTCCCCACTTTAAGTTATCTACTGTTTTAAGCTTCCGCATAGTATCTCTTTATTCAGTTGTTGTAGTATGCTTATGATATGCCAGCTTCAGGGTTAGCTTGGGGTTACTCGTGATCCTAGGTCCCGTGTTACGTCAAGGGGCAGCCTAGGGGCGTGACAGTGAACTTCGTGTTCAAGTTTTAAACTGCAATAAATATGGTAATTACATGAAATAGAGAACATAATAATTCAAGGGTAAAATTGAAAAAAAATAATTTGTAGAGTTTTAAACCAAGCATAAGATTAGGTGAGATACGATGACCAAACACTTGATTAAAAATAATCTTTGTATTACTAATCCCTCCATTGTTAATCCCTGTGTTTGCTAATCCCATGCGTTGCTAATCCCATGCGTTGCTAATCTTTGTACCAAACGACCCCTAAATGTTTAGTATATGAGTATTACTATGAACTATTATAGTGTATAATTTGATACTGATACTGATATTGATATTGGTTGAGTGACTCGATTGATGAGTGTGTATTATAATGTTTGAAGTGTAATTATAGTAAGATGTACATGGAGGAAATCATAAATATATTAAAATTTTTGCAAAGATAGAACTTTATAAACTATTTACATAAGTTTAATAAGATAGTTATGTACATTTTTTTTTACATGATAAGAACGTGTTAGGCATCGTGTTGAAGGTTAGTTAAGGTGTATTGTTGATTGTTCCATTAAAACCTGTTACATAAGGCACAAGAGATAATGTATTAGCATTCAAAGAATGAAATATTCAACAAAGTAGTTAAAATCATATATAAAAATATAGTAGGGCAACTGAAAAATACGTCATAACAATTTAGAAAGCGAATAAATATAATAAAACAGTAACATTGATTCTTACTGTTCATTACAAATTAACAAAGCATCATAAAAAATAAATAAAGAATACAATAACAAAGCATCACATATCTTATTTCTATTCTTAATAGAATAGCTTTGCAGCAGAAGCAAAGGGAAACTGTCAAGAGCAATACTTAACTAATAACGTTTTGTTATTCTTCATCCAAAAAAATTAGGGAATTCTATTCTTGTGCTGCCAAAAGAAAGGGGAAATAAATGTCAATTATCTATTTTCCTTGTCAAACGTTTTGCTTGTGATTAGAAAATTAAAGCTGCATGTTTTTTGGGCTATCAAATCTGTAATTTTGTACATTTGTTCATCTTTTTACCTTAAATTTGCAGATGTAACAAAGACCCAAAAATAAGAAATTATCTATGTACTTTAGTTAGAGGGTAAAATAATCGAATTGAGACCTTTTCCATTAGAAATTCTCGAATATGGAATGATCAAACCCCAAAGTAAAACTCAAAAAATAGAACTCTATGGTTAAAAAACGAAAGTTACAAGTTTCTGGGTTATCAGATCTGTAACTTTTCTACATTTGTATATCTTCTCACCTCAAATTTGAGGAACCAACAAAGACCTTTAAGAAATTCTCAATCTACTCTAATTAGAGACACAAGAATCAAATTGAAGGTTCTTCCATAGAAATTCTCGAAGATCTAGATGAATTCCAAAACAAAACTCAAAAAATAGAACCTAATAACATAAGATTTGGCATAATATTTTGGGAAAAAAACATACCTTGATAGAACAATACTACCACACAGAGAGTAAGGGAGTTCTAGTTTATACGGACACACACAAAAGAGAAAACAGAGAGAATAGATAGAAATCTGAATGCTACGTGTAAGCTTTACAATTGGAGTAGGACACGTAACATAAAGATGAAACAATGAAACATATTAGATTAATGGCAAATGATTGAAATACCCTTATTTTCAAATTAAATGACAAATAGTAGACATGTTGAAAATGTCTCTTCTAATATATAGAAATTATATATATATATATATATATATATATATTTTTTTTTTT
>NW_006239460.1:60569-80087 GCF_000226075.1 Solanum tuberosum
TATATATATATATTTTTTTTTTTTTTTTTTTTTGGATAAGCAGGTAATAAGAATATGATATACTCAAACTGGTGGCTACAATTGCTTCTGTAAAGCTACACAAATCTTGACAGCAAATAACGAATAAAATCTTGATCTGAATAGAACTAGAATCCATCTTAATCCCAATGATTTAAGTTGAAAAAAATATAAAATGTGGCTCAACACGGATTACCAACTATTGACCACTAGTATATACTTCCTATTGTGAATCATATGAGAGTAATTCTTAAATAAAAACAATGCACATTAAAATTGATCAGGTTTTACGTACTTCTTTACAAATTAGAGATACAAGGAAAATTGAAGATTAGTTCCCTCTAAAAATGCTTATATTCACTCAAAACTCAACATTAATATGCTTCTCTGACCTTTTATATAGAGGGGTAAGAAATATGAACCGAGTGATTACATGCAATTTACTTTTAACCAAATATTCTAACTTAGCAAGACTTTTACCTTTTTATATCTTTTTTCACTATCTAACAAGGAGGGTTACAGAAACATCACAATCATAATTCCAGCCTCGTCACTACAATGTGAAATCGATGGTTTATGGATGACACAACTCAATGCATTCTATCAATTTTCTCGCCCACACACTATATTTGGAATTGAGAGTAAATTATTTCTGTTATTTCCATTTTCATTGTTGCTACTCATCCATCCTCTTCTTATTTCTTGAATTCCCATTTGTAGCATCCATCTTCTTCTTATTTCTTGAATTCCCATTTTCATTGTTGCTACGTCTAACATTCATGACGCGATTTACATTTGGAGGAGATATTATGCATCTGAAATCATATAATCTTTTTTTCCTCTACTCGTGTCGATAGCAGATATGGATGGATTGTTTTCATTAAAACATATGAAACAATCTTAAAGTCATTACATTGTGTTTCATGTCGATCTCTCCGTGATCACAGGCTGGAACTGGTATATTAGAACTCATAGCACTTGCAATTTCAAAGAAGGTAAAAGATTTAGGTTGCCAATGGTTTTTCAAAGTCGTATTCTCGTTTAGTATGTTTGATCACTTGAAAAATTGTGTTTGTTATCTGTAGACAAATGCCCCTGTGGAGGAAGCGCGTAAATAACTATTGATCTCGCACTTTACTTGAATATGTGATGCCTAACCATGGGGAGCCAGCTACAACGTCATTACCCAAATTGGTTAGCTCTAACAATTAAGTCTAACTTGATTTGGTGAGCTTTGTTCTGATCTTTCTGCTTCTGGATAATATAGATCTTCTTTAGTAACCTCTGGTAAACTTGGAGCTCTAGCTTCTCCAGGACAAGATAAATGCCAGACCTTAAAAACTGGACTTCATGTTCCTGCAGAGCACATTGAAGAAGTTGTAGATCCCCCCTTCTAAGAGCAAGCACAATGTTGTTGTACTCAGTCAAATTGTACTTCTCCAAAAGCGAAGTTTTAGGTAAGATTCCGATTGAGAGCTTCATAGTTATCAGATATTTTAGTATCATCCTTATATTTCTTTCTTTCCGAGGATTGCAATGGCTTAGAGCATATGATAGCTTATGATCAGCAGCGGAGAAATTTTCATTGTACACCTCCAACCGTCCAGTATAATACATGTAAGTTACCTTATCCCTAAGAGGAAACTCCTCGAAATCGAAAATGCGGGAAACTTCAATGCTTCTTGTAACACTTTTACACAAGTGAACTGTTCCGAGCATAAACTAAATTTTGAAAAGCTGGCAGGTCACATACAAAGCTCCAACACGTTTTTATCCTTTTCCAACAAGGACTCCAAACACTTTCATGAGAAATGAGCCAACCCCTTTCAACTTTTCAGGAGTTTTTCCATTAGAAGCAACTCTCTATCTGCCCTTTCCGTTAGAATTCTAGTTTCATAGGCAATGAAATAAAGGGCTTCCAAAGCCCAATCTGATTCCCAGTTGTGGAACTCTTGAGTAAATGCATTGGCAGCTTTTTCAAAAGCCTGGTAAGATTCAACCAAGTTTTTGAGTCGATAACTTTGTAAGGCACGAAATGGAGGGAGTAGTATATTCGCATACTGAGAGTATCTATCAGCCTTTCTCATTACTCTGCTAGAATTCTAGAAAGTGATGAGGGCATCGGATAGAGAAACGAGAAAAGATGAATTTGAAGAGATAGAAAAAATAAGGCATAGAGACTTGGCGTCTTGAGATGAAACAACATCAGAGAAACGATTTAGGAAGTCAGTAATATGTATGTGAGCTTCTCCCATGCTTAAATAGGCTGAAGCCATTCTTTCTTCTTCAATCCAATTGAAGCTTTTGGTTTTGAGCAGAAACCCAAAGAGGTTTATGTCTTTCTCCGCGACTCACAACAACAATGACACCACCCTCTATCTAAGGCTAAAGTTATCTCCTTCAATACCCATTTATTGTTTATTTTCTTTTGCAGCCAGGTGATGTTCCATGAACTGTTGCATGTCCTTTCTTGAGTTTGGATGCTAGTGAAGACTTTTCATCAATAAAAGCAAGATTAACCAACAGTTTTCGTAGTGATTTCTCGTTCCTTCTAATCGTAATGGTTGGGGTGAATCACACATTTCAATATAGCTTGTAAAACTAATAGTAATGATATATTTTTGTGTTTGAAATATGTTTTATTTCTTAATACTAATATGTCCTTTTAGGTTTGGACTGTGATGTACATTAATTAGTCATTAATATTTAAAATTGAATATAATTAGCAGAATGCTGTAAAAATTTACATGTTCATGAATTGCAGGGGTTGAAAACTCTTGTTAATTTTAATGTGAAATTCATAAATTGTGGGGGGGTTTTGACTCCCAGACTCACAAATTGTTGGAGTTCTGATTCTCAGAATATGAAGTGCGGGTTTATTGATGTCAATTTGCGGGGTTCAAAATCCCCGCTAATAACCCCCTGCTACTGGTAACAGGGGTTGATGAAAGACCCCTGTGACTTAATTGTGACAAACCTAACAGCAGGGGTTTTTGCAACTGTCGTTGCGGAGGTTACTGACCGTCGGAATATGTAATTTTAACCCCCGCAATTTGAACATTTTCTTGTAGTGATTGGTTGGGTTCTATGGAGTCATTATACGAGTCGTAGAAGCTTCTACAGACCGTAGAGTGCATCCGTAAGAAGTAGGTCAAGTTTTTTGGAAATCAAGCCCCAGTAACTCATTTTATGATTGACCAAGACGGTTCGTCGAATGGACTATGGACCATAGGAAGGTCCCAAACTTAGTGAAATTTTGAGTTGAAAGTTGAGGTCTACGGACCGTAGGAAGTTTGACTGTCCGTAGAAACGAGTCGTAGGAATTGCCCCAAAATTTAGTCCCAGTCACTCAACCTACAGTTGACCAGTATGGTCCGTCGGTCTCAACTGTAGGGTTGATCGATAATTATTTTAAAGGGTGTTTTGGTCTTTTCGTATGCACCTAATTTCTATACTACATCGTTTTGCCTATAAATAAGCCTTTATGACTGACTTTAACCCTAAATCTACTCATTCCAAAATCAATCTCTCAAAATTTCCAAAATCCTCTCAAGCTTTTCTCTCAAGGAGCAAGGAAGAAGAAGCTAGAGTTTCAAGTTAAGTCTTTTTTCCTCCATTGATTTTAGGCTTTGATCCTCAAGGTATGTAGGGCTTCATCAATGGGTTCCATTCACCTCTTGAGTCCAAAGGTTTCTAAATCTCTTAAAGTCAATTTCAATTAAGATGTTTAGATTTTCACTCAATTCCTCATGGGTTCTATTTGTATGTATTCAATTGATTGATTATGATCTTATTTTGATGATTTAGTATTGATCATGATTTTGACTATGAACCCTAATTTGCATGAATTTGAAAAACTATGAATCAATGAATGATGTTTTCATGAACTTATGCATGATTTATGAAAAAATGATTGTTTATAATCTAGTGCTTTAAGATAAGCATCGATTACTTGTGAAAGGATTTTCTCACCTATGTATGAATTGTGAAATGTTTTTTTCACATTAAGAGATCATGGTTTGGTGAAAAGTTCTCACTCATGCATGATTCAAGATTTAAGGAGCTATTCTATGATGTTTTAGCTTGGATTAGTAACTTAATTGTATTTTTCCATGGATGATGATATGCTTATGACTAATTCCGTTGGGAGTCTTACTTAGCACCGAGAGGATATTGAGATGGATGCTCTCCCGTTAGTAGAGGCCGGGTCTCTAATAGAAATCTCCTTGTCCCTAACTACGTGCCCCCGTAGGTTGTCTTAAGTGACATAGCTAGTGGATCCACCTAAGCTAGAATTTAAGGTCCTTACATTGGCAAGTAAGGACATATCAAAACTTATGTAATTGTTTTTCAAGATCATTGATGTTCTTTCCGTTTTAGTTACTTATTGAAGAGTATTTGTGGATTGAAGTGTTTTTGGATTATGAAATTGTTGAGAGAAAAATAAAAGAACATATTAAATTTATACCTTCTTTATTTTTCATATTAATGATCTACTTTTTCTTTTACAAATTTCTTAAGAAAACACAAATAAAATATATACCTTAATTTTTTTTGGTAACTTTATAAATTTTATTTATACTTTCAAAAATAATTAATTGTTATAATAAAATAGAATTTTTTTAATTAATCATATCTTTGTAAATTAAAAAATAATTTTATATAACTATTTTTAATAATATAAATAATTAATATGAGATGGAAAAACAATATAAAAATGTAATAGATAAAATGAGCCAAGCAAAATTTTTTGAATTTCATATTTTTCATAAATAAAGTTATTTAAGTATGAAAGTATAAAATTTGGAAAAAGTGTTTTAGAAAAGAAACCAAAGGAAAAAAAAAAGAAGTAAAAGAAGTAAGAAAGGGTAAAAACGTTAAAAGGAAGAGAGAGAAAGGGGGAGTGTCCCCTTTTTCTGAAAGGGATCCACTTGGCAAAATATAAATGAGCCTCATACAACTCTTGTCTGCCACATCATACTTGTGTCTCGATCAGATAAAAAATTTCACAAGTGACCAGTTTGAGGGTAATTCCCAAGACATTAGGTTAAGTCAAACTCAGATGTTGACGAGGCTAATACAATTTCAAGTAAAAACCAATTAGTCTTTTTCATTCCCTTCGTTTTTCTAAATTCTCACAGATACTTTTTTCTACAGAGTACAATATATTCCATTGGCCAATTCCCTTCACAGTTCTCTAAGAAGATTAGCAAAAATAAAGTTTTGATTATTCTACTGTTTTCCAACTTTTCATTTCTCTATTTTCCAATATGGTGCTCTAATATGGCAAACAAGTAATTAGCTTCTTTGAATCATATCCACCCGTGATTGGAGTAGTGGGGGAATTATTAGACATTTATAATACTCTCTCTAATCCATAGTAATTGAATTTGTGAGATTAGAGGTGTTCGTGGTTCACTTATCGGTTATTGATTAAAATCAAAATCAAACCAATTTAGTTGGTTTTTAAATTTCTAAAACCAAACCAAATCAAACGAAAAAAATAATCGTCGGTTTAGTTATTGTCAATTTGGTTTTTTCGATTTGAAAGTAATTGTTTTTTTGAGGACATAGATATCTCGATAGACACAGACACCTAGTACATGAACAATCCACATGAAAGCTACTGTAGATTCAATTAAGCAATACTATAGTTATTATTACACGAACAAAGTGATTCAGTGAAGAGAAAGTGTGATTATCTTATGTGAGGTAGGGTAGGTAAAGACTAAAGTGATGGATTTTGATGGACTTGGACTTAGAGTTGTAATAGTTGGGCTAAAATTTAAGTATTGAACTTGAGAAAATGGTAAAGTTAAAGACTAAAAGTTAGTTAAAATTTAATAAAATATTTATATATTATTTATGAATAATATATAAAATATTGTACAATTTATATATCTAATTTCTCAGTCCGATTTGGTTTTGCGTTTTTTAGTAAAACCAAAATCAAACCAAATAGTATTGATTTTCAAAATTTAAAACCAAATCAAACCAAATATCAATTTTTTTTAATTGGTTTGGTTCGGATTGCGGTTCGGTTTGAGGTTTTAATCATAACCATCAACAACCCTATGTGCGACAATGAACACATATTAAGAAAAATATTCAAAGACATAATTTAGACTATAATATTCACTATTTTTCTTTGTGAAATCATAAATATAATTTTGTAGGTAGTGTAATTTATCTCCTAGAAAATATAAAAGTTCAATAAATAAAAAGATAAATATAAAAAAAATATTTAAACATCTATCTTGAAATTTGAATAATTCAATATAAAAATAGAAGTAAGGAGAAATTCTTAAAAGAAAATATTAGTATATGACACCTTAAATTTGAACTTATATTAATGGATAATATTGTGTGAGAGTAAATCTATACCACCTACTGTGGTAAATATTTACTTAATGAAGTACTCCCTCGGTTCATGGTAGGTGGCACCCGTTTCATTTTAGTCCGTCTCAAAAGAATTTCACTTTTCTATAGTTAGTAATAATTAAACTTTGAAATATTTTTTTTATCTTTAATGAAATGATTTATAATAACGCGAATATTTAACAATTATTTTAAACCATAGATTTTTTTTTTAAAAATCCAATATTTACATTCTTTTCTAATCCTTTTCATTCTTTATATATTGTATTACCTTTTTTATTTTATTTTTTATAAAAAAACATCAAGTGTTTAAATTTGACTCGAAAATCAGCTTGAACAAAATTTTGCCTAAGACCATCTCCAACCCAACATCAAATTTTACATCAAATCCTAAATTTGGTGTTTTGAGCTCCAACCCACACCAATTTTTACACCAAATTTGGCGTGTGAATAGTGTTACACCAATTCACTTTTTGAATATATTAATATTATTTCATTACATAAACTTTTAATTAAACATTATATAAATTGTATGTTTTAATTAAATCTCTTGTATATTTAATTATTTTTTATGTAATATTTTTATAATATTAATTTTAGATATAAAATTTAGCTTTTTTATAAATTAATTTTTCTATATATGACTTTTTTTAAAAATTAAATTTATGTTAATTCTACTATAAATTATTATTGGATATAACTACAATTAACCCTCACAAAAATTTAAAATGCAAACATATAGATTTTTAAACAAATAATACAATGTACTTAAAATAACCGAAAATAATAAACATTCAACAAAGTAGTAATTGACATACATCAAAATTGAAATATAAAATACATAGTAATTTTAAAAAGTACAAGAAAACATAATAATTTTAAAAAATTACAACAATAACTTAATAATCTGACAGGTTTTTTCCGGATCCATCAATACTATTAAAATATAAATTGTATGGGGTATAATAAAGTATACATCAATACTTTATTTAATTGTATTTCATTAATGATTTCATTTTTATTTGTATTATCCATTATTATGTATAATGTATAATATTTGCTTGCAATTTATATTATTTAAAAAAGTATAGTACAAAATAATTTTATATTAAATGATTATAAAAGGAAATAATATGAATTATATATGGTGAATATTTTAGAAACAATTTGTTTTATGAAATAAGAAAATATAAATGAAATAATAAATAATAATATAATAATGAATAGAGAAAAAAATCTTCCTTTTTGATGTAAAATTTGATACAGTGAAATGAATTTAACTACACTAAAAATATTGCTAACACCAAATTTAATAAAATTTAGTGTTTGGATTAGAGATGCCCTAAATTGACATTATAATTTTCAAACCCAGAGTTGGTTTTTATCTATTACGTAATAATTTACTGACATAAACAACACGTCTAGCTGAGTTGCTCTCTATTCAAAACCTGCCAATTTCCCTTTACTGTTTTGACCATATAAATATTTAAGTTGACTTCCCCTATTGTTTTTAAAAAAAAAAAAAAAAAAGGAATTACGTGTGAATAAAGAAAAGAGTAGTATGAAGAAATATATATATTACGACAAGAAATTAATCAAATTTCAGTCTGTATTAGAGACACTTACACAACTACAGTTCTTTTATTGTGTTAAAAAGAAGTTAAAAAGTTATTTTTTCTGAATATTCTTCCAAATTTTGATAATATCCTACTATTTTTATTTCATTAGAACAAGAATATTACTGAAATATCACTATTTTTTTTAAAAATAAAATAAAAATACTCCTTTGTTTACTTTTACTGGTGCACTATTTTAAAAATAGATTTTTACTTTTAGTTGTCATTTTTAGCATATCAGTAAAAACAAAACTTGTATACTAGCTTTAGAAGGTGGAATTTGATAATAACCTAGATTAAGTCAATACAATCTTGGCCAACACAATCCTGATTTCTCTCTCTATAATTCTCTGTTTAAATTAACATTGTTGGAAGTTACCAGTTCTTAATTAATACTGCGAAGCATTCAAACTGCCCCAAACTTTCCCTTTCCTTTGGAACTAAATAACTAGTAGTAAATAATTACATATGGTTTAGTTCTCGCCTTATTTTACGAGTGATTTGACCCAACCTTGTTGAATTCTATATTTTACAATGATTGCATTATACTTCTTTATTGGAGGTGTATTTTGAACGTATCAAATTTTGGTGCCATTGTTGAAAAAACAGTAGTCAATTAAGTCAAGTGTGTATTATTTCACTCTCAGTCTTATTACTTAATTATACTTTTTTGTTTGTTATTTTTCTTCATGAAAGGTACATGTTAGTGCATGTCAAGTACTCATAGTAAGGGTGAACCGTTAATTTGTTACAACCAAAATCCTGAGAAATCCATTCGAAATAAAATGGATAACCAAGAGCGTGAAGCACTGTGACTGAGATAGATTGATGAGTTGTAGGCCAGGGAAATGGTAACAACCATAATGTTAGGAATGAGCCTGGTGATAAGGAAGTTGATAGGGGCTCCAGTGAATCGACATTTATTTCCGAGAGGTAGAGGGCAACAAAGATAGGTTGACCCCATTGATTTTGATCTGGATGAAGATGAAGCTGATATGGATGGAGTTTGATCCACCGAGCTATTGTTATCCCACCTTTAGCATCGGGAGTAAAGTTTACCATTACATGTACCATGATCCATCTGTTGAACTTCAAAGGGATTGTTTAGAGGAGTAGATGGGGATGATCTATATCTTCATCTGTTGAACTTCATTAGTACATGTGAGTCTTCTAAGATCTTTGGAGCCAGTCAAACAGTTATTCATTTCGGAATGTTCCCGTTGTCTCTATTCAGAGAGGAAATAATGTGGCTGAATGAGTTGCCATATGACTCAATCACCATTTAGAGACAGTTGGAAGAGGCTTTCCTTGAGATGTTCTTCCATCATCAAAGAAGTTGCATCTGAAATATGAGATTAACAACTTCAGACAATTACCTACCGAAGCATTACATGAGACATGACTAAGGTTCAACAAGAACCTGAAGTAGTGTCCGAATTATAAGCTGAATGAGGACCATGTGGTGGAGACTTTATACAGATCTTTGAACTCGCAACCAAACCCATTATAGATGCAGTGTTTGGGGTTCGTTCATGGATCAAACATTCACGTATGTAGAAATTATGCTAGAAAGAGTATCAAAGAACAACATGGCCTGAAAACTCGAGATTCTAAGTTTCAAGAAAGACCTATGTAGTTGGTTCATTTGCTAAGCAACGTCGACAAAAAGAGGAGTGAGATTAGGACATGGCTCACATGAAAATACATATGGACGTGTTGACCAAGCATCTTTTAGCTAGTGGTGCTGAAAAAGTTAATGCAGTAGGAGCTATAGGTAGACATGAAGAGATTGCTTTTGATTATGATTAGGAGGCGAAGTATCCGAATAATCAGGTGGTTTTTTGGACCTGTGATCCAGGAAATCAAGGTTGAAATTATCAGAAGGATGTCTATTATGATAGAGCTGGAAATTGTGATTAAGGAAATAAGAACAACAAGGAAAACTTAAAAAATGATTGTAGTGGAGTTTATATGCCTTCTACAAATAGAGATATGTATGCCACGACCCAAGGTACCCCATTTATTAATTTTTTTCCTTATTTAGTGGCACGACACAAATTTCCATGTCGTGATGACACTTGTGTTTTCAACTGATAGGTAAGCCAACCCACTAGTTTTTATCAATTTAACTAAATAAATAAGGTGAAAAGATAAAAGACAAGCAGAGTATCTCAAACACTAAGGGGTCGTTTGGTAGGGAGTATTAAGATAAATAGTTCATGTATTATGTACGATATTATTTAGTACTGTGTTTGGTAAGAATTTTGGGCTTATGTATAACTAATTCATGGATTGGTTATACACCCCATATGGTATTATATGATGTATTACTAATTTCATTTGGTGGTATTAGTAATACATATGATTTAATATCATAGGATTATTCTATGTAAAGAAAAAAAAATATCCCTCAAATCATTTTAATCATTTTGTTTATTTTCTTGATTTTATGTTTTATTATTATACTGTCCCAATTAAGTGACGGAGCTAGAAATTTCACAAAGGGTGTCCAAGCATTACATAATTTTTTTTTTTGATGAATTGATGTCACGACCCAGGGGTACACCCTAGATGTAACATGGCGTATAGGACCCGAGAGACCTATACAAGCCACTTAGCATTCATAACATAAGAAATAGAATAAAAGAGATAAGGAACAACATTTCAAGTCCAAAAAGTTTTATAAAAGAAAAACGGAAGTCTAAACACTTTGTCTCATTAGTCATCTAGTACATAAGAATGAAATTGGGCCTAGCCCATAAATCATGTCCAAAACTTAAAGTAAGAAAGAAAACTGAAGACAATAAAAATCCATCCTCGAAGCATGAGGACTCACCAAACTCGGAATCTCTCAAATCAACCTCTAGCCTTGAAACTGAGAACCCTGACTGTCGGACCCTACAGTTGGGGAAATGTAGGCAAGAGTATGCGTTAGTACAAAATATGTACCAAGCATGATAGCCATGCATATAAACATTTAATCATGAAAAAATAGGACATTTCATGACCAAGCTAAAACATGATGTAAAAAGGTTCGAAAAGTCAGAAGTCATAAAACATGGTCAATGCAAGCTAATCATCATTAAAAACCTTTGAACACATATGAGATACTTCTTGAAGTAACCTTAGTTCATTATTATTGTGGAAGTATCCTTAACCAACATAGAGACCATGTGAGCTATAACATGATCCCCGGTGTCTCCCACACTGAAAAGGGTTGTCTTACTTGCCAAGGTAAGGACTATGAACTTCTAGCTATTTGTGAATCCACTAGCTCATGTCTATCTAAACAATCATCCTATGGGGGCACATAGGTAAGGGATAAGGAGATTGCTTCTAGAAACCCGACCTCTACTCATGGGAGAGCTTTCATCTCAATATCCTCTCGATGCTAAGCATAAGTCCCACGGAATAGTCATATTCTTACATGTTCTTATTATCCATGGAAGGACACATCATCTTACCAATCCAAGCTAAGTCATAAGTCATCCATGGAAATGTATCATTCAATAACCAATCCAAGCGAGGTTTCATTAGGATAGCTTCTTATCTTTAATTCATTTAGGTGAGAAGACCTTTCAACCTTAGAATCCTTACTATGTGAGAGAACCTTTCACAATCATACTTTCATGTGTATATGAGAAAATCGTTTCAACAACACAACAACACAACAACAACATCATCATCATTGATACTTCACTCTCAAAGCATCCTTAAAACATTTACATAAATTTCATAAGAACATGCATAATTCAATAATTTACCCTTTCAAGATTCAAAACCCACTTTCAATTCAACATCTAGAAAACATAGGTTAGACATGGGTTCATAGAAATTCATCATAATTTCATGTAATTCTATCAATTCATGCTTAATTTCATATAAACTTCTTTCATAATCCAAGATCCACATCATTCATCATAATTTGGAAAACATATGGACTACATGGGTTCATGGGGAATCATCATAAAATCATGAGATTAACTCAATTCATGCATCATAGATCATAAATCAATCAATAAGATCAATAATTAAAGGAACCTACAACATTGAAGAAACCCCTAACTCAATAGGGGTAATTTTAACTTTGAAAAAAGGAGAATTTAGGAACTACATGAATGGAAGGAATCCATGGATGAAAACTATCATACCTTAATGCCAAAAGTTTGCCTTCAACGGTGGAATTGGAGACTTGCCTTGAAACCCTAGGTTGAACCCTACTTCTTTAAGTTTCTAGAGAGAGAAATATTTTGGAGAGGAAGAACTTGATATTCTTTGGTAAATTTAAGAAAATGACTTGAGTGGGTAAGTTTTGGGGTTACAATCACTTATATAGGGGTTCTAGGTAAGGGCAAAATGACATAGTATCAAGATAAAATAATTAGGAAAAGACCCAACTGCCCTTAACTTATAGCTGACGCGAACCTCCGGATGGAGGCCCACATGAGCCGTCAAGGACTTTATGGGCTGTGGTGGCAGCCGTGGTCCTTGACTAGTGGCCTGGAAAACTTGCCCCAAAATTCCCCTCACCTCACGACCCACTCCACGAGCCGTCATGGCCCTCAAGAGCCGTCTAGTGGCTCATGTGGAGGGTCAGCCTTAGAGTGGCTACTGCCTCCCTTTCACGACCACCACTACGGGTCGTGTGGCTCACCACGAGTTGTCTAAGGGCTCGTGGGAGGGGAGCCCCTCTTGGAAAAACACTGGAAGGCAGCCACAAGCACCACCGCGAGTCGTGGAGCCCTTCACGGGTTGTCTGGCGCTCCATGAAGGGTGCCATGGCTCAGTCATGGGCCAGTGACCTTCCACTTGGATCCTTTGCTAGACTTTTAATTTCTGGGGTGTTGAAATATAGCTCCACAATGAGAGATATATTAGCCAATGTACTGCAAAGGGTGGAATCTATAGACTTTGGAGTTGAATATCTAAAAGGTGATCTATCAAACATGAGTCAACGAGTGGATTCACACTCCAAATCTATAAAGTAGTTGGAGCACCAAATAGAGAAATGGTGTGCAACACTAAATTAGAGAAAGAATGGTACATTTCCTAGTGATACTATCAGAACCCAATGGGGGATGGACAGTGTATGACTACTACTACAATAAATTTCAAGAGACTCCTAGATCTAGTGCCTGCAAGTATTGAGCATAAAAATGATGGTGAGTTCAAATCTAAAACTAGTGTTGAGTTAAAGGTTGATCAAAAGGTCCTTGTTGATTTGAATGAGTCGAAGAGTATAAAAGTCACCTTAGAAATAGAGGTTTCACAACCTCTAACACCAATTCCTAGACCACCACCTCCATTTCCACAAAGGTTGAAGGAGAAAGCTGAGAATGGTAAGTTCTTGAAATTCATTTCTATGCTTTGATAACATTCAGTGAATAACCCTTTGGTGGAAGTTTTGTATCAGATGCAAGGTTATTCCAAGTTCACAAAAGATCTGGTTACAAAGAGATGACAATAATATTTGAGCTAGTGGATAATCTGCATCATTGTAGCACTATTGTTACAAGATCCTTGGTCCAGAACATGAAGATCCTAGAGTGTTCACTATCACGTGTATAATTGGTGCATTCAATTTTTCAGAAGTGTTGTGCGATTTAGGGGCTAACATCAACCTTATGTCATTTGCCATTTACAAACCGTTGGTCTTTATAGCCCCTAAGCCAATTACTGTGAGGTTATTGATGGTTGATCAATTTTTCAAGCGGCCATTAGGTATTATGTATGAAGTACTGGTAAGGGTTGAAAGTTTCATTTTTCCTATTAGACTTTGTTATTTTAGATTGTGTGTTGGAATTTGGAGTTTCTATAATTTTGGGGAGGCCATTCTTGTCCATAGGTAGAGCATCGGTAGACATGGAAAGTGGTTAGCTCAAGTTTAGGCTGAACAATGAGGAGTTGAAATTCAATGTGTGTCAATCAATGAAGCAACCACAAAATATTAGTGTTGTATCATTGCTTTATGTAGATGAAGAAGAGGTCACTGAGGTATCTTTGGAGGAAAGGTTAACAGTTAAGGCCTTAGTTATCGTGATAATGAACTTTGATGATGAGTTCATTAAATACTATATGGAAACTTTAAATAATTTGTAGGGCAAGGGAGCATATCCTTATGCCCCAAAGAAGTTGGACCTAGACTTAAAGAACAGACCAACTCCTCCAGCTAAATTAAGGAGCCACTTGTGTTAGAGTTGAAAGAGTTGCTCGGTTATTTCAGGTATGTGTTTTGAGGTTAGGGAAATACTTTGCCTATTATTGTGGTTATAGATTTAGTTGAGGAGTATGTACAAGCACTGGTGGTAGTGTTGAAAGGTTCACGAGAGCAATTGGTTGGACCATTTCTGACATAATTGGCATACCACCTGGAATCTACACACACAATATCTAGTTGAAGAAAGATTGTAGCGTGAGTACAGAGCACCAAAGGAGGCTAAAACCACATATGCAATAGGTAATGAAAAAGGATATCATCAAATGGTAGGATGCATGTAATGTGTATCCCATCACAAATAGCAGTTGGACTATAGAAAGTTGAATAGATGGACCTTAAAATACCATTTTCCAATGCCTTTTTTAATTGGATGCTAGATAGGTTGGTAGGTAGAGGCTCGTACTGCTTTATTCTGGCACTCTTACATTCAAATGCATGTTTTTTGGGTTGTGTAATGCACCAACCATATTCCAAAGGTGTATGATGTCTATATTTTCTGACATGCTGGAAGATACACTTAAGCTATTTATGATGACTTGTCTATAGTTGGTGATTATTTTGACAAATGTTTGATGAATATTATAAGGTCAAGGACGTGAAAAGGTCAATCTGGTATTGAATTGGGAGAAGTTTCACTTCATGGTGAAGAAGGGCATTGTGCTTCGCTACAAGATTTCTGAGAAGGTCTTGGAGGTGGATATGGAAAATATTGATGTTATTTAGAAATTTCCCCCTCTCATCTTAGTGAAAGGAATCCAAAGTTTTTTGGGTCATGTAGGATTATACCAGTGATTTATCAAGGACTTTTCCAAGAATTCACACCCTTTGTGCAAATTGTTGGAAAAAGAGATGAAGTTTACTTTTGATAAGGCTTTCTTGAAAGCTTTTGAGTGTCTAAAAGAGAAGTTGATTTTGGCTCCAGCCAGCATTGCTCCAGATTGTTCTAAACCTTTTGAGGTAATGTGTGATGCTATTGGTATAGAATTGGGTGTAGTGCTGGGACAAAAGTTCAACAAGATCTTCCTCCTCATTTATTATGCTAGTAAGTCACTTAATGGGGAACAAAAGAACTACACATACATAGATCAAGAGTTGTTGGTTGTTGTCTATGCTTTTTGAGAAGTTCATGGCGTATATTTTGGGTACAAAGGTGATAGTGCACACTGGTCATGTTGCACTGAGGTATTTGACTTAGAGCTCAAAGAAAGAAAGGGTTATGAAAATCAAGTAGTTGATCACCTATCCATGCTTGAGGCTGAGAAAAGAGATGTTGATGAGCTAGAAATTGATGAATCATATCTTGATGAACAAGTATTAGCCACAACTCCTGACCTTATTCCTTAGTTTGCTGACTTTTATAACTACCTTGTTAGTGATGTTATATCGAAAAACTTGAGCTTCCAACAAAGAAAGAAGTATTTGCATAATATAAAAAAGTACTTCTAGGATGATCCATGTTTGTTCAACTTGTATGCTGATAATTTAATTAGATGATGTGTCCATGAAGCTGAAATGTTAAGTATCGTATAGGCTTGTCACTCATCCCTAGTTGGAGGGCACGATGGTGGGGCTCGCACTGCTCAAAAAGTACTTATGTGTGGTTACTACTAGCCTACTATTCACAAAGATACATATGATTTAGTGAAAGGTTATGATAGGTGCCAAAGACATAGAGAAATATCAAGGCAGCCTAAGTTGCCTAAGACTCCAATCTTGGAGGTGAGGTTGTTCGATGTATGTAGCATCGATTTTATGGGACAGTTTGTGAGCTCCTATGATCAGAAATACATTCTTGTGGCAGTTGATTATGTCTCCAGATGGGTGAAAGTTGTGACATTAGCAAACTATGATGGCAAGAGTGTTGTTGGATTCTCAAAGAAGAATATTTTCTCTAGGTTTGGTACCCTTAGAACGATTATTAGTGATGTGGGGGGGGGATATTTTTGCAATAAAGTCTTCAAGACCTTACTGAAAAATATGGAGTGAAGCAACATAAAGTGACTACCCATACCATCTGCAGTCAAGTTGAAGTGTCAAATTGGGAGATAAAGGCGATATTGAGAAAGATTGTAAATACCAATAGGACTGACTAGGCAAGGAGGCTTGATGATGCACTATGGACATACCGAACAACTTTCAAGGAACTCATTAGTATATCACCATACCAGTTAGTGTTCGGAGAGACATGTCATTTTTCTGTGAAGCTAGACCATAAGGTATATTGGGCATTGAAGAAGATGAATCTGAGTTGGAATGAGGTTGGATTAAATAAATGAGATATATGAATTCCAGTTGAAGGTGTATGAGAGATCTGCTCTCTAAAAGGATAGGATGAAACTATACCATGCCCGACGGATTGAGAAAAGGGAATTCAGTCCTGAGGACTTGGTGTTCTAGTTCAACTCGAGCCACTAATTATTATTGGGCAAATTGAGGTCCAAATGGTTTGATCTGTTTAGATAGGCACACGTTTTTCCACTAATACAAGTCAGCATCAACTCAACGAAATGAAAGAAAAATGGAAAATAAAGCAAGAACAAAATAAAAGCGAAAAACTTAGTCATTCTATTAACACCCCCAAAACCTTGTTGTCACGTGTACAAGCCACTACATAAAGTACAAAATTAAGAAATAAGTACAAGTCTCAAGTCTTTGTTTCTCAAATAGAACAAAGCATAAAAAAAAGAACTAGAGGGCCTGCCAGGATGGCAAGCAACTACCTCTCAACAATTCTTTGACAAGCCTTGGAGATAGGAGAGAAAGAGCAATCACATGATACCGGGCTCGAAACCTACTCAAGTGTAGAAGAAAGGGGTGAGTACTAATAACACGGTACCCAACAAGCAACCTAATAAATAAGGCAACTAGCTAGAAATCAAATACTCCTTTCATAGCGGCCGAACCTTCTCAAACTACAACCTATATAGAAATCAGCCCAACCTAACAATTCTACAATAGACCACTCACAAGGCTCAATAATCACAGTCCAATAGTTATAATTCAACAACCAAAACGTATCAAGTAAGTCAATCTCAATATCAAGTAGATCAATTACAAGTAACAAGTGTATCAATCACAATTAACAAGTAAATCAAACATACACATCATAATACATCAAATCACAATAATCAATCACTAGCCGAAACCATTTCTCATCGACTTTAATCATGTCACTAGCAGGAACTATTTCCCATCGGCTTTATATCATGTCACTAGCTAGAACCATTTTCAATCGGCTTTATATCATATAACTAGCTGGAACCATTTCTCATCGGCTTTATATCACTAGCCGTAACCATTTCCCATCGGCTTTATATAATATCACTAGCGGAATCGACCTTGGCTTATATCAATCGCTAGCTGAAAATGACCTCGGCTCTATCAATCACTAGCCGGAAATGACCTCGGCATCACAAGCTATCACATGTCTCATCACGATGTTCCAAATAAATGCACACAAACAATATCACACCACACGAAAGAGACAACAATATATATATACAATTCAAGTCCACTTCCATGCTATCGAGCATCTCATTAATCAATCAACAAGGGTTATAATAAGGCAATTCACAAACATCATGATCATCACATAGTCTTTTCAAATTCACCCCTTTTTAATCATTAAAATTAACCAAGTATAAAATTAAGCCTTCACCTCATTCTCATTACTGCCAATACACAAGCAACGTTTTACTAGATACAAAGTTTAGGAGATCACTTACCTTGATTCTAGCATACAATCACTTTGTAACTTAAGTCTTCCCTCTTCGTACGACATCCAAATCAAAGTAATCTAATCAAATAAGGATTCACAATAAGATTTCAGAACTAACAATACCCATATCAATTATTTTGAGAACCTGGCCAAATTGGCCCAAAAACCCATTTCTGAAAACGAGGGATATTTCTAGAAATTTGTTTAAAATCATATTACCCATAGGTTTTGAAACTCCAGAGTTAAAATCTCATTGAATAACGAGTTGAAATCATGCTCAAAACTCTAATTTATTTAAAGCACAAGTTCATGAGAAAAACCCTCAATACCAGATCCGAAACCCTGATTCGAATCTAAAATGTTTCTTGAAAAAGATCTTAACATGATTAGGAAAGTTCAATTATGAAATTTCATCAAAAATGGAGTTAAAATAGGCCTTGAAATCCTCAATTTATAAAACTTTAACTTAACCTAGGAAAAACTCAAATTCTCAAGCTTATACACGGTTAATATGATGAAAATAATTGATGAATCAACAAATTTATGTCAAAATCAGTTTACCCATAACATAAGGATCCTAAATTTACATTTTACATCAAAATCCAAGTTTAAATCAATAAAACCCTAATTCCCCCAAGAATTACATGGATAAGGAAAGAAAACTAGATGAAGAAATCATGAAAAAAATACTGAAATGAGGATTGGATACTAGCCCCCATATTAAATCAAGAATAATACCACAAGAATCACTTCATTTTGAGCTCTAGAACTCCCAATATGCTAAAATTATCAAATGAACATAGTCTGAAATTTTAAATAGCTGAACAGCAGCAGTTCCATCAACTTTTATTTCACTAAAAAGGCCGTAAATTCCTCATACGATAGGAAAATGACCCGAATCTTTTTCCTAAATGTCTTAAATAATGATATGGACCTTCTCATCCAGACAAAATTCAATTTCGTGCCCATTTGCCTAGTCAAATATCATTTCTGCTCGGTAAATAATTATTTCATAATTGCGATAAAAGTCCAATCTTAGCTTAGTAAAAATGAACCAAACTTTACAAATCATTCCTATAATTCATGCTCAAATTTTCAAATGTTTCGAAATAATTTGTGATCGTTAAAATTAATAATGAACCGCCAAAGCACCCCCAAAAAGCTTAAAAACTCACTCAAACATCATCTGGAACCTCCCGAACACAAATTAAATATGCTAATGGCATCAAAATGATATTTTGGAGTTAATGATGTCATCAAAACACCAAAACAAGGTCACGTTAACTCGATATTGACCAAAGTCAACTTTAACTTAAGAATCTCCAAATTTTCAAGTAAAGACATGAAACTCATCCAAAAGCTTTGGGAAGTGAACCAAACCTTCAACTAGACCAAATATCACCATTTGGACCTAGTGGAATCATAAAAACTCAAAAATGACCTTTCTAACCTCAAGTGTTGACTAAAGTCAAACTTTAGCCTTTACTTTCTCCGCATCTCTTCTAATGATTCAAAATCAAACCAAAAGCCTTGGTACCTGTAACGACTCGGAAAATGATAGAGTGAAACTA
>NW_006239460.1:80187-87857 GCF_000226075.1 Solanum tuberosum
AACATTTCCCTCTCTACAATCCTCCATTTAAGAAGGTTAAGAACTTGGAACTAGGGTTTGGTTTGAAGATGGTGTCTTCATCAATTTTCTTGGGGAATCTTAGCAAAGGTATGGTGACCCTTGATCCTTGATCATCTTTCCTTCAAGGAGTCCATTAAAAAAGGGTTTCAAAGGTTTTCAAAGAACAAAACTTCTATTTTCTATTCTAGGTATGGGTTCATGGGTAAAATGTTTTCAAAGTCATTATATTGGTGAATTGAAGTTCTATTTATGATTTTAAGATGATTTGATATGAAATTTCTTCAAGAACCCAAATTTTAATTAAAACTCTAGAATTTCCTTATGAAGTGGGTTTAATGTTTATGATTTAATGTTGATGAAATTGTGTTTAGATCGGATTGTATTGTTGATTTATATGGTTTTGTATATCTATTTATGATGAATTGAGGATTGTGGCCTTATGGGCAAATTATGGGTGAATCACCTTGTGGTGATAGAATTGTTGGGAATTGAGTAATGGTTATTATGGCTTTGGAGGATGGTAAGTTGGCTTAATCTCATATTATGGATAAAATTGTTCTTGCTTGGTTTGATCCACTTATGGTGGAGGTGTTTAATTATGGAATGTATTGTGACCATGGCCTTAAAGGCAAGACATGAGGAGCTAATGTTGACTTAGAATTGTTTACTTGTTTGTTACATTGTGACCATGGCCTTGAAGGCATAGTATGAGAAATTTAAGTGTTACATGACATTTTTATGAATGGACATTCAATGGAGCTAATGTGATCATGTTATGAAAGTAAATGTGTTATTATTGAAAGGATTTTTCTCAATTTGACACTCATGAATGTTGATGATAGAATATGAAGGATCCTTCAATGTAAAGTATACCTTGAATTGGTAGGGCTTATGCATCCTTTTCTTGTATAAATGATTATATTGTTGATTGTTGAATCCTTGGATCGGTAGGCTAATGGCACCCTTCCATTAATGATAAGTAATGAACCTTGGATCGGTAGGCTAATGGCACCCTTCCATTAATGATAAGTAATGAACCTTGGATCGGTAGGCTAATGGCACCCTTCCATTAATGATAAGTAATGAACCTTGGATCGGTAGGCTAATGGCACCCTTCCATTAATGATAAGTAATGAACCTTGGATCGGTAGGCTAATGGCACCCTTCCATTAATGATAAGTAATGAACCTTGGATCGGTAGGCTAATGGCACCCTTCCATTAATGATAAGTAATGAACCTTGGATCGGTAGGCTAATGGCACCCTTCCATTAATGATAAGTAATGAACCTTGGATCGGTAGGCTAATGGCACCCTTCCATTAATGATAGTAATGAACCTTGGAATCGGTAGGCCTATGGCACCTTTCCATGAAGGTTAATGATGAGACTTGAACCGGTAGGCCCATGGCACCCTTTCAAGAGGAGTTAATGAGCTTTCCTAAATGAACCTTGAAACGGTACGCTTAAAGCACCCTTTCACGGGTTAATAAATGTAATTTGGAGTTGGTAGGCCAATGGCACCTCTCATACGTGATAATGTCAAGGTAACGAACTATTCTATGGGAATGTAGGCTAAGCACCGAGCGGATTTGGCTAGATGGAAACTCCCCCGACAGTTAGGCATGAGTTTCAATGATCGTCTACCTTATCCCATAAACTATGTGCCCGCATAGGAAGCTAGTGGATCCATTAAGCTATATATACCGGTCTTCCTTAGGCAAGTAGACCACCTCTTTACGGTGTGGGGACTTATGACACCGGATTCCATGACAAGCTCTCATGGTCTATGTCGGTTAAATGCTTACTTCCCATCATGTGAGATTTCATTATGGTTTCTTGATAGGTTCTACAAAGTGTAGGTAGTAGTATGGGATGCTACCTATACATTGCACGAGTAGGCTTGGAGAGGGTCATAGTGAGTTTCTCTAAATCCTAATGACTGTGACATGAATGTACCCTAAATGAGGTTATTAAAGAATGTTGGCTCTTAAATGCTTAATATGTTATGCATGTTATACTTGGGTTATATTACGAGTTATTTTCCCTTGTCATGTCTTAATTAATGATATACCTCTTATGTATGAATATTGTGCAAAGGTGAAAGAAAGGAATGATAAGTTACTTTAAGTGACCTAAATGTGGTGCCTTAGTATGGATGGTGGTATGGGACGCCATCCATACATTGCACGAGGTATAGCATAAGGGTTTCTTGAGGTGAAGGTCCAAGGTAAAGGTTTTCATGTTGATATTGTTTAAAGGTGATATTATGACTTACTTGATGTTATGCTTGTCTTGTATGTCTTTTATGCTATTGTTCATGATATTTCAAAAAGGTGGCATAATGCATGGTTTCTAACTAAAATGTCCCTTTTAAAGCATGTTTTGCATGGTCATCATACTTAGTACATTTTGTGTACTAACCCATATTCTTCATATTTTTACTATAAGTGTAGGTTCCGGCAAGTGATCCCTCCTAGCTAGTTTGAAGTGTTGGATTGCTTTCCTCCAAGACTTGGTATGTCCTCATGGATTCGAGGATAAGACTTTTAAGTTCTTTGTTCATGTAATAGACTTAATAGACTTCTTTTGATTGTAAAGGGCCGTGTCCCTACTTATGTTTTGTGACTGTGTCTAAGATGGCCATGTGAGACTTAGACTTCCGCTGTGTGTTTTTAAAGTTGTTTTAATGAAGTCTAAATGTGTGGATGTAAATAAGCTTTTTTTTATTCCGCACTATTTTCATTATTGAATGCAATGAATGACTATGTGGCTCGTATAAGACCCTTTCGGGGTCGAATACGCCATGTTACGACTAGGGGGTACTCTCGGGTCGTGACAGTACCCAAGACAATATTTTTACTAACCCAAAAGTCATGTTTCAAAGCTTATGGAATGGACATAATTCCATTCTGAGACTTGTAGCTCCGGTTGTTATCAAAAACCACTTTTAACAACTTTAACTCTCAAAAACTCTAAAACTTCCAAAAATCAAAACTTTACAATCAAATTTCAAAACCAACTTCATAAACCAATCAAATAAGACTCGAGGTAACTACCGAAAGGGGTAAAATAGAAATTTTCTAAAATTTTATAAAAATGACTTTCGAGGTCATTACACTTTGGAATTGAAGAACAAAAAAGCTAAGGACTTCAAGGTGAATGGCCAGAGGATTCAGAAATATAAAGAGGTGCCAGAAGAGGTTAAGGCAATGGATTTGTGTACCTTGATGAAGTTTGAGTAATCAAGATACTTGAGTCATGTCGCGACGTTAAATCATGCGCTATTTATGAGGCAACTTAAAATAGTTGTACATATTCACCGTTTGTAGGTTTTGTATCTTATTGATATGTTTGAAAGGGTTATTAAGAGTGCAAGTGTAGTATGGCTGAAGTTTACTATTGGGGGATGATGGGCTGATATGACGAAGCGTCGGGCCTCTAACGATTATGTGCCGTAAAAAATGACAAAAAATGAAGCATACTATTTTAGAATAATGGAAAGGGTGACGGGCCGTCATACCTCTAACAAACTATCACACTCGACTATCATATCCATTTTATTCACACCATATTTGTGGATGCTTTACAAAGGTAATAGAATAAATGATGTACCATCAGAGGTTTGACAAATAGTCATGTGAACCGTCACACCCAAGTAAGCTATTTTAACCCTAACTTCAAACCTGACCCCTATCCTAACCTAAAAATAACCAATCTACCCATAACCTATAAACCTAACCTTATCTGACCCTCTAACCCGACCCACCAACCTTGAATCCATATAACCCTAATCCAATTAATTTGGGTATCCAAAATACCCAAATCACTTCCCAAACAACAAGACACCATATTCCCTATATTATTAAACCATCATCCTCCACTTCTTGACTATTACACACCACATCTTTTCCCTCTAACTTCCCATCTCCACAACTCGAATAACAAGAACAAAAAGAGGATCAATTAAATTGGAATTGAAGCTTTATAAAAACTATTATTTCCATATCAATTGCTTATCTAAAAAGGTATATTGCTTGGTTTGAACTTGAATTAACTTATTATAGTGTGTTCTTATTGAGACATTAGTATTGCATGGGGGCAAAAGTCTGAGAAACCCCAAGTGATTAAATATTGATTTTTAATGTTTGTTCATGTGGGTTGTGTGTGAATTCGTACCTGTATAGATAAATATGCAAAAAAATCACACATATATATACACACACACACACAAAATATCTAGAAATCCCAAAAAGATTTTGAATTTGAAGTGTTAAGTGACGGTTCCCAATGATAGATTGAGTGATGACATTCTTAAGGAAAATCGTCATTTTTATAATTGTATTGTTGTAAGGCAAAGGAAAAGTCTGAGTACCATTAAATGTTGTCGAGTGAATTATGAGTGAAGTCTGAGTAACTTTCGATGTGTTTAAATGATGTTAATATTTGTCGGATAAATACACATGTGACAAATCTTCAGAAGCATCGTCAATAAACCTATAAAATTAAGGTTACTGATAAAGCCTTGGCAGCTTGTCCAACATACTGTCATTCCTGTGATGAGTCGTCAAACAAACCAGTAGAAATGGCAAAATAAATTAGTCACTAAAAGATAATGATGGCGGCTTTGATGACCTATCAAGGCTACCGTCACATGTGTTCTTTGTTTCTGAGCACCAGTGACAAATAAAGTGATAGTCTGTCTCACTTGTGACGGTTCACCACTGGTAACTAGTGGTTTTAATTATCACTTTTTCATATGTGCTTTTCTATAATTGTGTACACTAATATTTTCCTAAAAAGGTACTTACGGTGTAACACCTCGGAAATTGGAAAGTCGAAAGGAAAAGAAAAATTATGATTTTGGGCTTTGAGGCAGGTTACGAGTCCTTTCTACGGACCGTAGGAAGTTTTACGGGATGTAGAAAAGGAATCATAGATTTGGGGTGAGTTTTTGAAATTTCTAGTTTCTGAAGTGTAACCTACGAATGGACAAAACGAGTCATATGAAGTTTGACAGCTTGTAGATGGGTTTCGTAAAAAGGTTCTAGACTTAGTGATATTTTGGACTTAAACTTGGGTTCTACAGATGGGGTCTACGGACCGTAGGAATTTAGACGGACTGTAGGAAGGTCTCGTGGGCAGTAAGGTGAATTTTTAGTTTTTGAAGTTGGCTCTACAGTTGACCAGTACAGTAAGTAGAACTTCTACTGGCCGTAGGTATGAACCGTAGAAGCCATCTGACAGATATTTTAAAGGGTATTTGGGTATTTTCCTATGTATTAAATGTCTATACCATGTCATTTTACCTCTGCTTCTAAGTCCTATAACTACCCTTAAACCCCTAAAATTACCCCATCTCTCTCATTTACTCAAATCTCAAAATCTCATCCATATTCATCTTCCCCAATCATCTCTCAAGTTAAAGAAAAAGACTAGGGTTTCAAACTTCAAGTCTCATATTCCTCCATTTCTTCTTGGCTATGATCCTCAAAGTATGTATGGTTTCATCAATGGTTCCATTCACCCATTGAGCCCCAAAGATTTCTCAATTCTTCAAGTTCAATTTCATCAAATTGATTAGGTTTTCAATCAATTCTTCATGGGTTCAAATTGTATTGATTCAATTATTTGATTTTGATCTTATTATATTTGTTTTGACTCAATTACATGCTTTCCAATTGTATTCATATGAACCCATGCATTATTCATGATTTTGACTATGAACTCTTAAAGGCATGAATTGATAAAGAATTATGAATATATGAATGATGTTTTCATGAAAGTTATGAATGATATTTTCATGAAATTTATGCATGATTTATGAAAAAGAATGTTTTATGATCTAGTTTGCTTTGAGATAAGCATCAATGAATTTGTGAATTATTTTCTCAGATATGCATGAATTGTGGAAGGTTTTCTCACATTATGAAATAATAATTGTTGAAAGGTTTTCTCCCACATGATTTAAGGAGATACTTTATGATGTTTTAAGCTTGGTTTAGTAACTTAATTGTACATTTCCATGTATGATGATATCTCTATGTTTATGACTATTCCATTGTGATTTTTTTACTTAGCACTGAGAGGATATTGAGATGGAGGTTCTCCCGTTAGTAAAGGTCAAGTCTCTAGTAGAAATCTCATTATCCTAACTGCGTGCCCCCGTAAAATTTGACTTAGAAAGACATAGATAGTGGATCCACCTAAGCTAAAAGTTAAGGTCCTTGCCTTGAAAAGTAAGGACATCTCTTTTTGGTGTGGGAGTAAGACACCGGCCGGTATATCTCACATGGTCTATGTCGGTTAATGGTAAATATCCCACAAAATGATCTTTGCTTTCTCTAAAATTTTTTTGAGGATTTCATGATGATTTTAAGATACATTGACCATGTTCATGATTTATAATTCTTCTTAAAAGGTTTTACTATGTTTTAGCTTGGTCATGCATATCATGTTGTCATTCATGTTCCCTTATGATCATGTTCTACGTTTCCATACATATCCCTCATACTTTGTACATTCCATGTACTAATGCATACTTGTACCTACATTGTCTAATGATGTAGGGTGTGACACTTCTTCCTCCCCACTCATTTCTAGTGGCTTGATCATTCGAAGTTCAAAGAGTTGGTGAGTCCTCATGTTCAAAGGACCATGTCACCTTTACTTGATTTCTTATATTTTAGTTTTTATACATTACGTGGTGTGCGGGTTACATCCCAACCAATTCTTTTGATATATTGATGAGTCCGAGATTTCGACTCATTTAGGGCTTTGTTTTGATAGTTTATTATCCTCAAATGTGTAATTTATGCTCAGAACTGATGTTAAAATGTTGATTTTCAGCAAAGAAGACAAAAGGAGCAAGGCAAGGACATTACCGGGCAAAAAGAAGCTAAAAAGACAAAAAAGGCTGAAGATAGCAAAAGATTAAGAATCGCCAAAGCCACTTAGCGACTCGCCGAGTGGCACTTCAGCTGGCCTAAAGTTCTAGACTACCACCCCTGGGGAGAAGCTAACTTGATGATGGATTTGTACCTTTGGCAAACCACTGAACGGATCGGCGACACATCCTAGATTACCTAAAGTTATAGATACTTAAGGATAAAAAGCCAAAGCAAACCGGCGATGGGAAAGAGCGATTGGCGCGTCGCCGACCTGGTCGGCGACGCTCGACTTACTTTGCCTAATGGTTTTTGCAGCAAACATTTGGGTGTCACGCCTCGAGCCTACACCCTGGGGGCTGGCCCCAAGCAAACCTTTAACCTGGCCTAGCTCTTAGAGGAATACCTAAATAACAAGAAACAGTCTAGAAAGATATCTCATGAAATAACTTAGAATGTCTTAAAAGAATATTCAACTAGCCAAAATGGCAACACAAAATTCAATATAAGCCAATAACAAGATACTGATAAATGAACTAACTGACTGTCTATGAAGCCTCTAACAACTTAGATGGACGTTGGGACAAGACCCACGACATCCTAATGAACTAACTATAAAGCAGTAAAAAGGGGTCCTCTGAAAGCAATGAGACTCACCAACAACTCTGAGCTCAACTAGAATCACCGAAGCACTGGATGCTGATCCTGGTTACCTGTATCTGCATCATAAAGTGATGCAGGCCAAATGGCATCAGTACATTAAAT